>NC_143510.1:22473090-22773090 GCF_031878675.1 Megascapheus bottae
TGAGGGACCAAGGCTTGTGAAGGATTGGGTACCCTGGGTGAGGTTACTGCAGACAAGGGTGCTGTCATGGTCATATGTGCAGGTTGCATGATGATGTCACCATCTGGCTGCATTGAAGGAGCAGTTAGGCTAACATTTGGCATTGGTAAGGCTGCTGGGTGGCTCAGAGAGAAGTTGTCAGATTGTCTATTGAAGACCCCTAATGTGGGGTAGGGAAGGGCTCCTGCACTGGATGGATGACCACTGTTGGAGGTTGGTCCCTGCGTGGGCTGGGATTGTGTAAACTGAAAGTTCGAGTCTTGCATGATGGAAAGTATACCATTGGGTGGCATGTTGTCAGAAGCCGGAAGAGCCTGATTTAATATAGAGTGGCTGTTTGTCAAAACTGAAGGAGAGGAATAGTGTGATTGCCCTGAATGTGGCTTTCTGTCCATTTTATTACCATCATCTATGGATGGTTTAGTTGCAAGGAAGGCACCGCTTCCAGGAATGGGGGCCATTGCTGGGCCCATGTTGGGAGGGAGTGAAGGAGCAGCATGTGTGGGGACGGAGGCACCATACTGTTGCTGCACAACAGGGATCACATTGGTAGCCCAAGGATCATTTTGTGGGGGCAAAGGTTGTGAAGTGTAGGGTGCCCAAGGTGGGTACACTGCAGACAAAGACATTGTCATGGCCATATTTCCTGATTGCATGATGGTGTCATCAGGTGGCTTCCTTGGAGGAGCTGTCAGGCCAACAGCTGGTGCTGGTAGGGCTGCTGAATGGCTCAAAGTGAAACTGTCACACTGTCCTTTGAAGATTCCTAATGTGGAATGAGGAAGGACTTTTGCACTGGACTCAAGGCTAGTATTAGAGCTTGGTCCCTGTGTGAGCTGAGACTGTGTCAACTGATTATTGGGATCTTGCAGGCTGGAAATAATGCCACTGTGTGGCATGTGGTCAGTAGTAGGAGGGACCTGAATCCCTGCAGAGTAGTTGTTTGTCAATACTGAAGGAGATGGAAAAATTGACGCCTCTGAAGGAGGCGTTGTATCCATTATATTATCATCATCCATGAATGGTTTAGTTGAGGAGTCACCATTTCCAGGAACTGGAATAATTGCTTGAGTCATGTTGGGAAAGATTGGAGGAGCAGCACGTGTGCCGAGAGAGGCACTGTGCTGCTGATGCATAGCAGGGATGACACTGATGCTGTCCCCAGGTGGTTGTATTGGAGGGGCAGTCAAGCCAAGAGCTGGTGTTAGTTGTGTTACTGCTGGATGGCTCAGAGAGAAAGGTTTGTCAGATTGTCCATTGAAAACCCCAATTGTGGGGTGTGGAAGAGCGCCAGATGTGGATGCATGTCCAGGATTTGGGTTCAGTCCCTGCATGGGCTGGGACTGTAGAAACTGATTGTTGGAAACAATGCCACTGTATGGCACCATATCCTGGTGTTGCACCACAGGGTTGGCACTGGTGGTACAATGATCATTTTGAGGGACCAAGGATTGTGAAGGACTGGATGCTCTGCATGGGGGTGGGTTGGTGGGGGCTGGTCCTATCCCAAGCTGCCCCTGGTGCAGGCTATATGGGACTTTGGGAACTGGATAGGTATAAGGTGTAGGAGGGACACTGGAGACTGGCCCCATCCCAAGTTGGCCCCGGTGTATACTACAGGGCACTTGGGGAAATGAGGAGGAGTAAGGTCTTGGGGGATTGGTGGGGTCTGGGCCCATCATTAATTGCCCCTGGGGCACACTGCAGACAACCTGGGGAAAAGCACTGCTGGGTAACTGGCCATTTAGAATTTGACCCTGGTGCAAGCTATCCAAAACTTGGGGAAATGGTTGGGAATCTGATGCAAGGAGGTTGGAGGAGCCTGACCCCATAGAGGCATGGCCTTGATGAATACTGCAGAGAGCCTGGGGAAATGGATAGGGGTGGGGTATGGCTGGGCTGGTGGGCATGGGCCCAGGCAGCAAGGATCCTTGTTGCAGGCTACTGGGGACCTGCGGTAAAGGACATGGGGGAGGTCTAGGCAGGTTGCTGGGTGCAGACCCATTCAGAAAGTTTCCCTGTTGTAGGCTACTGGGGACCTGTGGGAACACACAGGTATCAAGGTTGGAGACTGTAGGAGATGAGAAAATGATTGCCTCCAAAGGCGGTGTGGTATCCATCTGAACAACGTCATTGTCTGTGGCCGGCTGCATGGTCACATGAGAGGATATGCTGGGGGTGAGTGCAGCTGAATCAGTGGTGGTGGTGTTCACACCAATGGGCAATGGAAGTACAGGAAGGGTGGGGAAGGAAAGAGGAGGGGAATCTACACACATTAGAGTGCAGGATTCTTTTTTGCTGGGGAGAGGGCAATGATCCTGGAGAGATTTGGAGAGAGAATTAGGGAGGGTCGTAGCTCTGATGAAATGATCATAGTCTTCATTCTTATGTAGAACATCCGAATTAGAAGCTGGGTTACCAGAAAGAAGGGCATCAGGGGAAACCGAAGAGGAACTGGAAGTTTTAGGTATCAGATCCTCTTTAGGGTTTGATGAGGATGCTGGCATACTATTGGCTACAGCAGCCTGCTCTTCCACACTAGTGATGTTGGGACGAGCTGGGGTGCTTGCAGTGCAGGTAGGTAAGGCCATGGAAGCATGAATCCCTTCCTCAGATGGGGGAACGGAAGAGGCATGGTTGGGGTCACTGTCATCTCTCACCTCTGATCTCTGCCCTGTGCCTTCTCTCTTATAGATCTTAGTATGAGTGAACTGAGTGACCTCACAAATGTCCAAGTCTTTTTTGGTGTTCATGCACAGAAGTTTAGGAGGTGGGGGAAGCTCAGTGCGACCCCATAGCATTGGCACTAATTGTGGCAGTGGCAAAGGTAGCACAGATGGCAATGTTGCTTTCCTTTTGGATGCTCTACGAGGTGCTACATTTGTGGTAGCGGGGATTGTTGGTGCATTATCTTTGGACATTTCACCACCTTCCACCTTTGTGGACTCCTGGAAGTCCGGAGGTGGATGAGCTTTGGGCTTTTTCACCCCCAATTCCTTTGCTGACTCCTGGGAGTCTTTCCTTTTGGGTGCTCTACGAGCTGTGAGACTGGGGACAGCAGGGCTTGTTGGAGGACTAGCTGTGGGTGCTGCACTCACCACCCCCTTTGCTGACTCCTGGGAGTCTGGTGGTGGAAGAGCTGTGGGCTTTTTGCCCTCCACCACCTTACCTGACTCCTGGAAGTGTGAGCAGGTCTGGAGTTGGTTTGCACCCAGCCTGTCCATGGTGGAGCTTTGCAAGCTGGAGATGTCATGGCCATTTGATCGGGTACCTAGAGGAGACACAAGCACCTTTTCGTTCCTTTCAACACTGAGAGGAATTCCCTGCTGGGATCCAGGGCAGCGTCCCCCCAGAGTGAATTCTGTCCTGATGGTCACCCCCCTGCACGGTGCCATTGCTCCATGCTAGGTCGTCCCCTCCCACCGGCCTGACCCTTATGAACTTCCAGAATGTTGAACTCACCCTTGGGGTCTTCTGGGCCTTTGACCTCTGTGTCCCTTGGGTCAGGAAGAGGGACATCACATGGTTTCCTAGGCTCCCCAAGTTGAGCAAGAGGCTTACACTTTGGAATTGGAGGCGGGACCCCGAGCTGACATGAAAGGGTGCCCGGACTCCTGGGGATTTCCAGCGCTGAGTCTCCAGGAGGCAGCGCAGGCGCAGGTTTTTTGGGCGCCTGCTCTGGCGATGCGGAGGGGTCCTCCCCCGGCGTGGGGTCCGTGGCCTCTGGCAGTGGGCACCTCCTCTTAGGGGCCCTGCGCTGACCGGCTGAGGGGGGCGCCTGC
Source organism: Megascapheus bottae (assembly GCF_031878675.1). Taxonomy (NCBI): domain Eukaryota; kingdom Metazoa; phylum Chordata; class Mammalia; order Rodentia; family Geomyidae; genus Megascapheus; species Megascapheus bottae. The sequence goes on from NC_143510.1 coordinate 22,476,912, forward strand.
CCGAGATCCGGGCCGCCCTTCCTACACACCGGGCAGCGAGCAGGCCCGGGTCCTGCGCTGGCCACCCACCTAGGGAAGGTGAGGCCGCACAGTTCTTGACACAATTTACTGAGAACGTTTGCCATTGCAGCGAAGGGTGTGCGGAATATCAGCTAAGTAAAGGAGAAGTGGCAACAGCTGTGCCGCCCTCCTTCTCCTCTGGTAGCTGAGGACGCACTGCCCAGCTTGGCCTTTGTGATGTCACCTGCCACGCGGCACAGAAGAATGCGCACGCGCGCGGAGCGTGCCTGTAGGTACTTGGCAGGGTCAAAGCAAGTTGTGAGCCCCACATCCTTCTTCTTGTCACACAGATGTTAGGGCCCAGCCAGGCCCTGGACCCAGGATGAATAGTTTATGCTCTTCACCCATGTGCCTTCTTGTAATCCTAGTGCCTGGTTTATTATCTATTTCCATAGTCCATCTGGGACCCTCATCACATTTCCTATCTATTGTCTACATGGATCATCTCCTAAGTTGTCAAATGATCACAATGAGATTCAGGGCCCTGAGAAGGAGATGAAGCACCAACTATTAGCCCAGCTTCATCCTTCTCTCTTAGACCAGAGTCTTGTACACTACTTCTGTTTTGTTTAAGTGGAGGAATTCACCGATGGGATACACTTACTGTGGGATTTTTGCCTTTTATGACCTCTGGGAGTGTGAACAATTTGGGATTTGGTTTGCATCCAGCATGCCCATGGCACAGCTTTACAGGCTGAGGATATCACAGCTTAGAGATGGGATACTAGTAGGAAACACAAGTACCTCTTTGTTGTTTTCAAAACTGGAAAGAATTCCCAGCTGGGGACTACGGCTGTGTGCAGTGAGAGTGTAGGTTCTCCTGATGGATAGATTATGTAAGATATATTGAGATGCGTGTTAAAGAAATTCAGTAGCCCATTGTTCCATATAAATATGGAGCCAGTGTTCTGGTCTTCATGGAATGCCTAGAAAAATCCTGTAATTCCTTGATTTGCTAACAATTTGGATTTCATGAGCACATCTGTTGGGTCTACTGTAGGTTTAGACAAGAGCATTAGATATAGGAGTAGCCAAAGAACTGTAAATTACACCAAGGTAAGTAAGATCGAAAGACACACATCCATGCCATTTTTGGGGGGCAGTTACCTTGTTGCTTTGGCTCCCTGCATTGCAGTAAGTGTCATTATCATCAAGAACTATTTGTGTTTCAGTTATGCAGAAATTTCAAATACATTAGTGACAGAAAGCTGTTGTATTTACATATTTTATATATTGACATTGAAATATATCTTGAAGTAAAGGTTAAATTAAGGATGTTATACACTAGAAGTGGTTATATCTTTTATCTTTCAGGTAAAGAGAAAAACATGGTCTGCTAGAGATTTACAATAGAACAAAACCTAGATACATAAGGCCATATAATATGACGCTAAATGAAAGGACCTCCAGGACAAAGAAACAAAAGCCATATAATGAGTGAATGTTGTCCTTAATGTACCATGTTATCTCTCATATCTTTTGCTGTCCCCTGGTTATCTCATATTGTTATAGTATTTTGCCTTGTTATCTGATATGTTGTACATATGCTTCTTTGGTTATTTGAAATCGGATAGGAAAGGGGGGGAAACAAGATGAGGGGCGAGGTTGGGGGGTGGAAATGGGGACCAAGACATGAGAAAGGGTATCAATGTTTGTGAAGTCATGCACCTTGTATTTGGTGAATATAAAGTAACAAATCCTATTAATTACAATAAAATATATGGAAAAAAGTGGTCTGCTAGCACTTAAGAAAAATTACTTATTCTTGGGTCACATACCAGCCAAGAACCAAGAGTTAAAGTCTGAAAACTGTTCCTTTAGACACAAATTCCTTGCAGAATTGACTACCACAGGACAAGTCAGGTAGTAGTGGCTTTCACTTGTCATTCTAGCTACTCAGGAGAATTAGTTTAAAGCCAGCCTACACAGGAAAGTGAGCAAGTGTTTACCTCCAATTTACCAGTCAAAAGCCAGATTTTAGGAGTATTTCAAGTGGTAGAGGGCTAGCCATGGGCTGTGAGAGTATATGAGTTGACACTACAAGACAGAGGCAAAATCTGTTTGTGGTACCACAGTTTCTCCGTGGCTATTTCCAACCCTCAGTCACCATGAGAGCACTCATGTTCATAGAACAGAGTTAGAGAAAGTTCACAACCACATGTCACATCAATGAGAGTGAGTGACTAGAAAATGAAAAAAAATAATAGAGACACCAGTGCCATATGCTACTCAATTCTTACCAATACAAAGTGAAAACAATCCTTAAACTCTGTGAAATTCAGAGGCAATGATGAGAAACATGCTGTTACTTTCTCACTTAAAAAAAGATGAAGGTATATTTGAACTTGTCTGTGATAACACCTATAACTCATGGAATTACTCTTGCCTTGCCCCAATTCTCCTAAGTTCTCACTTGGAGGTTTTTTTTTTCTTTTCTGAAGATTCTTGTCACTACTTGGCTGGATAGTATTTTCATGGACAAATTCAATGCTACAGACTTTAGTTACTATGGACCTTCTATCCATCGAAAACCCCTAAAGCAGCTCTGATAGTCTCACTAAAGAAATCTGACCAAATAAATAGCTCATTTGTCTTCCAGCAAAATGGCATTGGACCCCATTTCCCTTGATTTCCCAAAGGGTATCAATGTTTGTGAAGTTATGCACCTCTATCTGGTGAATATAAGGTAATCCTTCTATTAATCACAATAAAGAAAAAAAAGAAAATTTGACATTATAAAAAAATGGCATTAGAGGATACTTAAGGTGGAAATAGTTTACTGTTAATTAATCTTGTGCATGACATCTTCAGATTTTCATTGTGTTCATTGTGATTAAACAAGTAAATACTTTGTGTGTGTGTGTGTGTGTGTGTGTGTGTGTGTGTGTGTGTGTGTGTGGTTCATGGGGCTTGAACTCTGGGCCTCGGTGTTGACCCTGAGCTCTTCAGCTCAAGGCTATGGCTCTACCCCTGAAGCCGCAGTGCCACTTTCTCTTCTCTAGTGATTTAACTAAGAGATAAGAGTCTCACCCTCTTCAGTGTCCAGGCTGGCTTTGAACTGCGATCCTCGTATCTCACCTAGCTTCCTGAGTAGCTACGATTACAGGCATGAGACACCATGCCTGGCTAAATGCTTTCTTTAAAAATTGTTACAGGGCCGGGAGTTTGGCCTAGTGGTAGAGTGCTTGCCTAGCATGCACGAAGACCCAGGTTCGATTCCTCGGTACGACATACATAGAAAAAAGCTGGAAGTGGTGCGGAGGCTCAAGTGGTAGAGCTCTAGCCTTGAGAATGTCCAAGGACAGTGCTTAGGCCCTGAGCCCAAGCCCAAGACTGGCAAAAAAAAAATGTTACAGTATCTCGCTTTGTTATCTGATATATTGGATATATTTGTATTTGGTTATTTGAAATTGGATAGAGAAAGGGGGAAAACAAGATGAGGGGTGGGCATGGGGGGAGGGAAATGGGGACCAAGACATGAGAAAGGGTATCAATGTATGTGAAGTAATGCACCTTCTATCTGGCAACTATAATGTAACCCTTCTATTAATTACAATAAAATATATGAAAAAAATTGTTAACAGGGAAAACAAAATGCTATCTAAGCATGGTGCTAATCTTAAAGAGAAATTTAGTGATTACAGGAGAATTAGCTAGTGTTGTTATATGTTCAATGTAGTGGGTCGGAGTATTTTAAACTTGTCTCATGGTTTTCTATCCAATGAAGTCTGAAGCCTTCCTATTGATTTTTTTTCTTTTTTCTTTTCTTTTTTTGTGGCCAATCCTAGCCCTTGAACTCAAGGCAGGGGCTCTGTCCTTGGGCTTTTTCAAGGCTAGCACTCTACCACTTGAGCTACAGCACCACTTCTGGCTTTTTCTACGTACGGAGTACCTAGGAATCAAACTCAGGATTCATGTATGCCGTCAAGCTTTCTACCACTAGGCAACACTCCTGGCCCCTCCTATTGCTTTTAAGAGTGATCCTTCCTTCCTTCCTTCCTTCCTTCCTTCCTTCCTTCCTTCCTTCCTTCCTTCCTTCTTGCCTTAATTCCTTCTCTATTTTCTTTCTTCCTTCCTCTTTCTGTCGTACCTGCTCCATGTTTTTCCCCTCTTCTTTTTCTGATAGATAACTTGAAGAAGAATCTGGTACATTTGAATAATTTTCTATTTGTTGTTTGTTCCCTCATTAGTTCATTTTCCCCCAGAGAGTTAAAGTGATTGTGAACAGGCCCAGTTCTAAGGGTTGGCCCTCAAGATTGCTTCTCTTTTGGTTTTCCTAAAGGAATCTGTAATCATTTTCATCCTGTCTATCAAAACCACCAAGTGCATTTTAAACCTGATGCTCAACCTAGAAGGCCATATTATTTTTTATGTCTCTCTCATGACACATTTTCTTCTTGACTCAAAATCTTTGCACATCTTTTCTGCGTTGACAGAGAAAGTTCTTTTTTAATTCTTTCATCTCAGTTCCTAACATAACTATAATGTCTAGAGAATATCTGGCCCCTGGTGTACCAGGCCCTCCTCCATATTCACTCATCTTCTATTGAATATTCTCTTAAATATAATAGTAGTTCACATCAGTTTAGTGCTTAAACACATCATGTTCAAAATGCTGGAATGATATGCCATAGATACAAAACTATATTTATCACCAATTACTTTTCTTTTTGCCACAGAGGTTTGCCACTCCTCATAAATGCATGAGTGATAGCTGGAGAGTACCTGGTTGGTGCCTGGCACTGACGACTTAAACTGAACCCTCTTCTTTCCAGGTATTAACAAATGTTCAAGGAATCAAATCTACTTTCTTTTCTTCCCATGACCAAGGCTTAGCTGGAAAAACCTAGGGGAAACGTAAATACCACAATGCAGCAGCATGAAAGAAGATCGTACATTAAGACACCATTAGGGATGAAGAGGTAAAGATATAAGGATAGTGCCAGAAACTTGGGAAGTACTTTAAATCTCAAGTATCTGACAGTGCCCAAAAAAAGAAATAGTTGATAAATGATCTGATCTCATTCTGTCCTTTCATCTGAGAAACCCATCCAAGGTCAAATACACTGCTACAGATGGCTCTAGGTCATGTCATCCAACATAGAAATAGCCCTTTCACCACATCAGGCACTTACAGATCATGCCTTTTCTCTGAAAAATCTTCCCCTTTACTTCTGAGTTTAGAAATATATTTCATTTATTTTAAATTATGAGGGAAGAAAAGAACATCCACTTTATGCACATTAGAACATATAGAATATTTTTTCTAATCAGAAGCCTTTCACAAGTCTTGCTGTTTTTTCAAATCCAAAATCATTTTGTAATGCTTGAAAACCAGCTCTAGCATTGCTAGCAGAATTATATATGAGAGATAAATTCTTCATGCTGATGACTGCATTCTTCTTGGACCATTTTCTTAGATATATTTTGTATTTTAATTATGACGAAGATGTCTTTGGCTCTTTTGATGAGGGTCCCTTTCTCTCTCTGTTGATATTGAAACTATAGAATAAGAAAAACAACTTGATTCATTTTATGGATGAGTTTCTGACAGGTTATTTACTTTATAATGACTTTAACAGACTCAGAAAAAAGCTACTACCAAGACAGGTAGTATTCAAAAGGAAATATCACAGAAATGTGGGCTAGCGGGAAATGGTAATTGTTCAGTCTCAATTTAGTTAAGTTCTTGAATTTAAATTTTTGTTAGACTGGATGATTAGACTACAAATTTTACACTATAGTATTCATGAATTCTGTACAACCTGTAAGAAGGCCAAATCTGACACAGTTAACATCTATTTGTAATGTTCAGGTAAATACATGTGTAAAATAATGGTATATCATCATTTTTTAAATAGCTAATAGACTTTACTCAGGTATTTCTGATATATGTGTATATATATATAATCTCATTGTTATAAAACAAAGGCTTCTCCTTTAAAAAATCTGGTTTCTAGTCACATGAACTTCTTTCATTTAAAAAACAAGTCAAAACATAATCCCATTTTTTATTGGCTGAATGGTACCTCATTGCATGTATATCAGATAAGTGATTTATCCATTTATTTGCTATTGGGCAATAGTTAGTCTACATTCTCTGGTGTTAGTTACACTACTATGCACACAGGCATGTAGGTATCTAATGTATGCTGACTTATACTACTCCGTATATATGGCCACGATGGGTGCAGCAAGATCAGGTGGTGGTTTTTCTAAGGGACTGACACTGATTTCAATAGTGGTTACAGTAGCTTAAGGCACCTTCCCCTCTGCCATCACACACACACACACACACACACACACACACACACACACACACACACACACACATATATATGTCTGAGCTCTGAGCCCTTCTCACACTCTGGAGGGCCTTGCCTCATACTTACAATGAACAGTTTCACTCAAATCTCCTCCCTACACTGATCTTCAATCACTGCTGCCTCCTTAGTATCATACTGATGGTCACATCTCTCTCCCCAGTTCCCAGAAGCCACTGTGTCTGCTCTCTCTTGTTGGACTTCCAGCCTCCCTCCCCAGCTCTGCTACCAAACTTTCGTTTGATATTTCTTCCATCAGGCCTGCTCTTACCTCTGACATCCACCCCTTGTCCCTCAAATCTGAACTCAGTACGTATTTTTCTTACATTGTTTTGGATCAGCTCCTGGATCTTTCTTCACTTGCAGGATCCAAAATCAATAAACAAACACAGTGAACACTGATTTTCACATTTCTCAAAGACACAAATGTCTTTCCTTTCAACTATTCCCTGAAGTGAGAAAAGGCATTCTTCCTAAACCAGTCAGATCTCCAGGAATAAGTAGGGAAACATGCATGGTACAATTCTCACTCCCTTCTCCTCAATGAGAATTTCATTCAGGAAGTCTCTACAAAAGTGGTACAAGATTTCACTCAACACAGGATCCAGGGAAGAAGAGACCATGCCTGGGCTACTATTTAGCACACTAAGCACCACAGATGACACATTCCAACTTGTGAGTTATGTCAATGGACTTGTGCTGTGTGAGTACGAGGGTCTTTGTGGAGAATATGCAGACTCTCAATCAGTGCCCTGCCCCGCTGTGCGATTGTTGCTGTCTGTGCAGGCTCTTTAGGTGCCTGGCCTGGTCAAGTCTATACCCCTGAGGTCATTAAATCTTATTGTTCCTGCACAAAAGAATAAAAGTTAACCCATACCAGCTCCCATCTGCAGGAAGAAGCTCACTTAAATGAAGGGTATTCTAACATTTCTAGCTTCTTCCCTGTATGTTAAGCAGTACCCCAAGGTACCAGCTCTATCAGCCCATACCTCAAGTTAATGGACAGAGCTATAGTAAGAACAAACCTTTGCTTTGTGAACCACTGAGCCCTATGTTCTCATCATATTATGCAGCCTAAACTGTCACTAATGGCAAGAATCAGATTCCTAGTGTAAGACTGCTCTCTCCTACTACTGCTAAATGCCTAGAAAGGGCAGCCCCTCTTATTCAAGTTTGTAAATACCTTCAGTATGAAAACATAGTCCCAAGTAACACAGAAAGCACAATAAAGGGGAAGAAAGAGAACTATTTTTTTCTCTTTATCTTAGTTCCAGTTTAGTGGTAAGGAATTTTCCGGAAAAATTTTGGGTCATCAGAATCTTTGAAATGTATATACTGAGTTTGAATGATATATAATGAAGACAGTAATGTTAATGGAAGGTATGGCAGGATCAAGTGACAAATATACATTTCTTTTTAACTAGTTTATAGATGTATGAACTACTTCAGACCAAAACATAAACTATCAAGTTAATTTTTTTAAATATTTGATCTAGTCAGTCTAGAAGTACAGGTGTTATTTTCTTTACTATACACTTTAGAATGTTCTAACGATGTAAATAAGGTTCACTCAATCAATAAGAAATGCATATATCTCTGTGTAATTGCATCTAGGCTACCACTTGAGAAATTTATCTTTGCTCTGTGCAGTTTTCCTAAAGATTTTCTTTTTCATATCTGAACTATCATTTAGCATGTGTAATTAACACATGTAATGATGTAATGATGTGTTAATGACCTCTTATTTATACAGCATAGAGTTCCAATGAACACAAAAGTGCTCTATTTACTTAATGCATTCTCCGAACATATGCATCTGGAACTATCTTTGGACTTCAAATGGATTAACTCCACGAGGGAGTAGATTTTTTTTTTAGGAGAAAACGCATTTAAAGGATTGAACAAAAAACAAAGATATGCAAATATCCTTTTGTGTGACAAACTTCTTTAAGGCTCTCGACTGAGAACTGGAGTACAAGGAAAATTCTCTGAAATTCCTATCAGTGCTTGCCAGGTCCCTGGTGACTACAGAGGGACCTTAAATTTTTATTAACATCTAAGAAGGACTTAATTTGTAATGAAAGGCTGCTTTGCAATCGCCACTAATTCTCCATTTACCTGCCTCTATAATTTGCTTCACTTATGGCAGGCTCTTACATTAATATTCATTATAGAAGCTCCTCTCCAATATTCCTTGATGTGACAGAAATGCATTAGCTATGACAAATGCTTCCTGATGTACTCAGAGTATGAACGCAAGCAGAATCTATGGTAATTATTGCTATTTAAACACAGGGATTATTCCTTTTGGGTTTTTTTTTAATGGAAATAAAATCTGTAGCTACCACAGATTAGAAATTATTTGCTTAAGGAAAAAAGAGAGAGATTTCATTTTAACATCATGCCTGCTACCATTGAAATCCAAGGGATGCGGGTATAGCTCATGCAGAGTACCTGCCTCATATTTGCTAGTGTGGAGAAGGCCCTAGGCTCCTCCTCAGTACTGAATACACAGCCAAGGCCAGGAAGTGACCTTGGTGGCTTCACCTATTGTAGCTCAATGTCACATCAAAATCCCACTCCCATGTCTTCTTCACACCTCTTCCAATACAGAAAGGTCCAAAGGCAAAGGTAGATATTTGTATTTTACTGATCAATAAGACACATAATGCATATGACCTGATACACTAGTATACTATTTCTCCAGTGATAGTTGACATTTACTTAATTATTAATTCTGTGAACTTGTCTATTTGCTTATCTCCTTTAAGCCACTTTAATTCAGAGGATATGAATCCTTCTCTCATTGTAGCAGGTAATTTAACACTCCCTATTCTTAAAATATGTTCAGATGAACAGTTAAAAATTGTATTCTAAACAACTCATTTTGTCAAATACAGAAGCGATTAAATTTTAATTTTTGAGAGAACATTTCAAGTTTTCTCAATATATAAGACTATTTTTTTCCTGCTAGTACCTAAGTTCAATTCAGGGCCTTGTGCATGCTTAGTTTAGTTATTGGCCTGCTGCTTCTACAACTTGAGCCATACTTCCAGTACAGCTTTTTGCTAGTTATTGTCTAAAAGGCTTTTCTGCCTACGCTAGCTTTGAACCATAATCAGCCTTCTGAGTAGCGAGGATAATAGACAGCAGACTTCAGTACCTGGCTAAAATGATTCTTAAGTAATTGTTTTAATTTTCAAAGTTTCCTGATTTGTGAGTTGATTTGTTCAGGCTTAGTACCTTCCCTGGGCAGAATGAAAAAAAGATAAGGAGCTCAGCCAGCTAAGGCAGAGGATAACTCCAACAGCTCTGCTGGTAACTAACATCACTGAGGGTGTACAGTTGAGATCTCTCCCCTTTTAACCAGGCAGATCTAAAGGAAACTTGTATATCTATAAAAATACTGTTTCAGTTTATATCAGAATCAAGACTATGATGATAATCTAAACACAAAAGGGGTAGGGTATAAATGCACTAGATGAACCATTTATACAGATGTAAGAGGTAATATTTAAAAACTAAGTTAGAATAAGGTACTATTGAAACTACAAAAATTGACAATACCACTTTCAGGACTCATAAATTATGTCTTCAAGTCCACAATTTTTTTTTTACTATGGATTACAGTTTTGAATGCTTCACTTTCTTCTGTCTAGTTTGGCTGTGAACCAATTGTAGAGCCATATACAGATTGCAAATTTGTGTGTCTTCATTCAATCTTCCCCCAAATTATTTTACTAACACATCACATACCACCACAGAAACATTTTTAGAAATTACTATTGCTATTAATAAAGAAAAAAAATTAACAGAGCATAGAACTTCTTTTGACTGGTTTTGCTCACTCATAACTAAATCTTTGAAACCCACTGATTTGCTACACTTAGTAGTTTCTTTTTCTTAGTTACAAAATGGCATTCCACAATTTTGACTTATTATAATTTGTTAGTCCATTTGCTTAAGAAAAACATTTGGATTATTTCCAGTATTTGATGAGGACTAGAAAAACTGCTGTAAACATTTATATTTAGGTTTTTGTGTGAACAGAAGTTTCCATGCCTCTTGGGCAAATACTTACAGTAAGATTGTTTGGTCATATGGTAACCATATGTTCATAGGGAACTGACAGACTGGCTCAGTAGCTTTGTTAGTTTTCCTTCCCCCAGCAATAAATATGTGGAAAGACCTAGTTCCTTTGTCTCCTCATCAGCACTTAGTGTTGTCAGAATTAGTATTTTTTATAGTATTTTTTGTAGCCATTCTAACAAGTAAGTGATATTGTCTTATTATGTTTTCACTTGAATTTTCCTGATAGATAAGAATATGGATGTGGAATATCTTTTTACATGCTTTCTGACCATCTGTGCATTCTTCAGTAGAGCAAATGTTTAAGGCTGCTTTCTATTTTCAAATTAGATTGCTTGCTTTTTTATTGTTAAATTTGGATTGTTTGTCATGTAGTCAGATATGAAAATCTATGATACTTCTCTTTTCTAACTCAAACATTTCTAATTTTTTTTTGCCATTCCTGGGGCTTGAACTTGGGGCCTGGGCACTGTCTTTGGGATTTCTTAAAGCTACTGCTCTACCACTTGAGCCACAGCACCACTCCTGGGCTTTTGTGTATATATGATGCTGAGGAATCAAATCCCAGGTGTGGTGTACACTAAACAACCCCTCTACCACTAGGCCATGCTCCCTGACAAACACTTGTAATTTTTTTTTTGTGCCAGTCCTGGGAATTGAACTCAGGGCCTTTTCCCCAAAGCTGGCACTCTGCTACTTGAGCCACAGCACCACTTCTTGTTTTTTCTATGTATGTGGTAACAGGGAATCAAACTCGGGTCTTTGTGCATGATAGGCAGTTACTCTACCACTAGGCCATTCTCCCAGTCCTGAACACTTATAATTTTTATAAGTTCAATTAATCATTAATTTCCTATTATGGATCATGGCTTTGATGTCCAATCAAGACAGAAAACATTCTGTGAATAAAATATATCTTGATCAAAGTCATCCCTTTCATAATTCTCCCCATTCCTGACAACCCCACTCCTTCCTTTGGTTTTCTTAGTTTTCTAGGATATGCATTGAATTTTATGAAACTGCTTTGTTGAATGGCAGCTCCTTTGTAGAACTTGTTAAAGAAGAAGAAAGAAAGAAAGAAAGAAAGAAAGAAAGAAAGAAAGAACGAACGAAAGAAAGGAAGTCACAATTCCAAGTTTAGTGTTGACTACAATAGGATTCCTTAATGACAACTGGAAAGTAAGAAGTACAGAGATCTTTCAATAATTTAGGTTTAGCACACCGAAAAGCAGTCTCACGCCTTCACTGGACAAGGACAACTGGTCCAGGCAAATCCCCCTCCCTCAACTCAGAGGTGAAGGAATCCCAGGACTCACTGAAGTGGTGGTATTTAGCCATCACTCACTGAAGGCTAGAAATTGCTTTAGGAATTTCTGGTGGAACTTGCTGGAAATATGTTCTCTGTGAAACTTTTCTCACCAAATATCTTGTTATAAGTACAATCTCAGAATTCTGTTTTGAGGGTTGTTGAAAGCTGCTTATTTCTGGATGATCCTGACTGCTAAACATTGCCAGAATGAGCCATGTCTAGTGGAATCTTTCCACAAACAGGCCACAGCTTGTGAGCACCTAAAGCCAAGAACAAAGTCGCTTTCCTTAGGTAGTGTTTTTTTTTTCCAGTGCCATTTACTGATAAGGGTTAACCTCTGGCCAGCTTGACAAAGAAGGATTTTTAAAGGGTCCAAGTTCATTTTCCCAGCTTGGGACTGGTCCACAGTTCTCTGCCTTATATTCCTCCCAGTGCCTTTTTAGTTAATTTTCATGGTGTGCAAATAAAACTTTATTTCCAAAAGCAAATGGCTAGCCCCTTGGATATCTTTGATATAACTGCAAAGAAAATTGAGTAACTGTATTATTAGTGTGTTTATTGAAACAAAATTGGTACTTACATGGAACCAAACAGACTCCAGCTCTTTGCCTGGCATTGTCTATGCTTTTCTGTGATTTTTCTTCCCTAAAGTGTAGATGAGGTCTGAATCTTTCTGTATTTGAGAGGGGTGGGATTTGGCATTTTTTCTTTTCAACTTTCATTTTGTTTCACTGACTCTGATTGTGGCAGAGATGGTCAGCAGGAAGCTTCCGGCCCTTTCTCTATATGAAGGCGGAGGGGGAGAGGCAGAGCTCTTTTCTGGCATTTGTCTGGAGGACAGTTGGGGTTCTTGAAAGAGTTCCCTCCTGTGCTGCTGGTCTCCCAGGCCTGACAGGAGTGGAAAGAGCAGACTTGGATGGGGGCTTTCTTTTTTTTTTGGTCAATTCTTTGGCTGCTCTTGGTTCAGCCTCTGGAGCATGGGCTGGCACATGCAGGAGGCAAGAAAACAAAGAAACAAGCAGAAATATAAAAGGAGAATGGGAAGTTCTCCACTGGGCAACATCCCAGATCCTCACCAGCCCTCTGCTCACCCCACTGTCTCCCTGACCTGGTCTCCCTATTACCTTCCTCCATTCTGTCTAGACACCAGAGTTGCCACTAACAGGACTAAGGTAGAAAGAGCTTTGCTAGGTGCCCCAAACTGGAAAATTCCCATGGCTATGTCTAATGCAGATGGATATGCTTAGTCCATAGGCCAAAGCTTTGACATGCAGGTGTTTCTGACAGAGGGTACTGCCATCACCAGGTGCAAAAGGGCTCATCCTGATACACAAGGCTTCTGTGTTTGACAAATGAGAAGGCCCAAGTGGACATGAGAATTTCCCATGAAATCACAAGATGAAGAATGTTGGATATTAGAAGCCTAGAAATAACCCCCTTCTCTTCTTAAACAAATCTTTCCCCTGTTGTCACCAACACCACTTCTCTATAGCCCTTTTTGCTTCTACCTGTAATGTTAATTGTAACAAGCAAAATGGAAACCTCCGTGAAGACTAGCAACTCTCCTCAAACTTCTCCATGCCACTGTTGCCTGGCTAGGTGCTGAGAAGTAGCTGCTGATTTTCATAGTTGCAAGGTAGAGGTAAACCCTGTTTGGAAACTGACTTAACAGAGCTTAACCATAATTATCCACAGTCACATATTCAGCCAGAGAGCCAGCTGAGTGGAGGGGGTACTGGAGAAATGATGAGGCTAATCTGAATGATGATCAAGATTGGGTTATGCGTACAGATGAGCACCTAACTTGAAATGAGGTACCACTCTATGTGCTCATTAATAATCACTCTTGGAAAGATGGTGCTGAGCAGCACAAATGAAAGTACAAGCCTTTCGAAGGCACACATTTCAGAGGCTCATATTGGCCAATGATAACTGATAAAGCTCACATCAGTCATGCCACAGGCTGCTGTCCTGATTACAAAATACATGCTGTCCATTTCTCTGGACCTGATGACAAGTTATCAAAAGATGATAAATGTCTTCAACAACAGGAAGGGCTCAAAAATGCTTGCAATATTTCTCTGTGGGTTTTGCAACAACCATCTTGATCCCATTTTCTATCTGCTAGGGACTCAAACAAATCAAAGAGTTTTCAATATAATTATCAGGAATGCAGAAGTGTATAAAGATAAAAATCAGAAGATCAGGGTTCAGGGATAGCCACTGATTTACACTGGTCATAACTACAATCAAAGTTATTCCAAATTACTCATAAAATCCATTTACAAGCCCATACAAGAGGTTCTAATTGTTAGGAAGGTGTTGAGATACTCTATGGGATGAAAACTTTCTTGCTTATTGGTTCATTTGCTCTTTTGTTCAAATATATGTTCAGTGATCGTGGCAGGGGGGGCTGTGAGTGTGCCAGTCCTTGGATTTGAATTTAGAGCCTGGACACTGTCCCTAAGCTTCTTTTGCTCAAGGCTAATGCTTTATGACTTGAGCCACAGCACCACGTTCTGCTTTTTCTGAGTGGTTTTTTGGAGATATGAGTCTCAGGAACTTCCTTAACTGAGCTGACTTCAAATGTTGAACCTCAGATCTCAACTTCCAAGTAACTATGATGACGTGTGTGAGCTATCAGTATCTAGCTATGTCTTGGGTTTTTTGTTTGTTTGTTTTTAATTAATTAATTTCTTTTTTATCTTCAGGTAATGTATAGAGGGGCTGGTAGTAGAAGCATTATTTCACACACACTGGTACCCTTTCTTGTGTTTTTGTCCTTATTTCCCTCCCCCCAAGTCAAGTTGTTTTTCCACCTTCCCTTTCCTATTTCAAATAAACAAATATATACTACACCAGGTAACAAAATCAGATACAGTAACAAAATGAGATTAACCAAAGCACAAAATAAGAGAGAAGAGAAATAACATAGTACATTAAGAACAACAATCATGCAAGATACAGCTCTTGTTTCCATATCCTAAAGTTCCTTTCATTTAGTCTCATCCTATATGATCTTATGTACCTAGGTTTTGAGCTAGTACAATCCTCTGCTAGGAGAGTTCTAGATGTGTACAAATTATTACAAATGAGGAAAAGCATTGAACCTATGTTCTTTTGGGTCTGGCTTACTTCACTTAATGTGATTTTTTTTTCCCCAAGTCTTTCCATTTCCTTACAAATGGGATGATGTCATTCTTTCTGATGGCAGCATAGAATTCCATGGTGCGTAAGTACCACATCTTCTTGATCCATTCATCTACTGAGGGGCATCTGGGTTGGTTCTATATGTTCTCTAAGGTAAATATTGCTGCAATGAATATCTTTGTGCTAGTGGATTTATTATGTCCTTGTTTCTGGACATTTGGGTAAATGCAAAAGAATGGAATTGCTGGGTCATACAGAAGCTCTATGTTTAGTCTTTTGAGGAATCGCCACACTGCTTTCCATAGTGGTTAAACAAGTTTATACTCCCACCAACAGTGTAGTAGTGATCCCTCCTGGCCACATCCCCACCAGCATCTGTTGTTATTAGATTTCTTGATCATGGCCATTCTAATGGAGTGAGGTGGGATCTTAAAGTTGTTTTGATTTGCATTTCTTTTATGGCCAAAGATGTGGAGTATTTCTTCATGTGTCTATAGGGCATTCTTATTTCCTCTTCAAAGAAGTGTCTCTTTAATATTTAGCCCACCTTTTAATGAGATGGTTGTTTCTTTGAAGATCTGTTTTGGAGAGATTCAGGTTTTTAAGTTGTAGATATATTTTAGATATGATCCTTTGTCTGTTGTATGGTTAGTGAAGATCTCCCATTCTGTGAGATTTCTACTTAACTTTCTAGCTATGTCCTTTTCCATACAGAAGCTCTACAGTTTAATGCAGTCCCATTTGTCCAAACTTGGTTTAATTTGTTGTGTTTCTGGGTCTTTATTAAGAATGCTTATACTTGGGCCAGGAGTTTGGCCTACTGGTAGATTGCTTGCCTAGCATGCATGAAGACTGGGGTTCGATTCCTTGGTACCACATACACAGAAAAAAATCGGAAGTGGTGCTGAATGCTCAAGTGATAGAGCTCTAGCCTTGAGAAAGTCCAAGAACAGTGCTCAGGCCCTGAGCTCAAGCCCAGGACTGGCAAAAATAAATAAATAAATAAATAAATAAAGTTTCGATATGTGCCAAGGAGATCTAGTGTATCTCCTATTCCTTCTTGTAAAGTTTTCAGGGTATCTGTTTTTACCTCAAGGTCTTTCATCCATTTGGAGTTAATCCTCATGCAATGTGACATAGAAGGCTCCAACTTTGGTTTTCTGCAGCTGCTTAACCAATTCTGCCAGCACCACTTGTTGAAGAGGCTTTTTTTCACAATCCTATTTTTTGGCTCCCTTATCAAAGATTAAGTGTTTGATTTTTAATCATGAGCTAAGAATAAAAAACTGCCATAAAAATGACCATATTCTGAATTTTTTCTATAAGTTCAGAAAATCTATAAAAGCAAATATAAAATTTACAAATATGATAGGATACCTAAAATGAGAAATCTTTTTTCAGAAATAAGATTTTTTTATTTGTGTTGCTCCAAATGAGATCCTCTGTACCCCTCACCAACAGAACCTGTTGTATTCTTCCAACTATGTAGTACAAGACTATAATTATTCTGCTGCATCTTATCAGGCATCTGAAGTCAGCTGATACTGTAACACCACGCTTCTCCAAGGCAACTATCTTTATTTTTCCTTTAAAAAAAAAGTCCAACTTCTTTCCTTTTGACAAAACATTACCACCACTTACCCTCTAGTTCTCCAAGTTAGTTTTGTTTAGATTGCTGAAATCATCATAGTTCAAAATCTGACCCTTTTTACTCATAAACTTATTGGCTAGAATATGACTCAAATATAAATTTCAGGGGAACTTGGAAATTGAAAGAAATTATAGCTTTTGGTAAGTATCATATCAAATTCCAAACTTCACCTAACATAAGGGTAATAGGTCTTAATAGCACCATCATTTTTGTTACTGTCAATTGTCAGCATTAATTGATGCTTCCAAATATAAACATGCAAGAAAGCCAAGAAAGAATACCAATCCCTGAATTTAAGCCATGGCTTGGACACACACAAACACACACATACACACATATACAATACAATCACATGTGACCACACAGGAATACCATGGAATATATACATCTATAACAACATTAATATAGTAATTGAATTGAATGGAGAATATTGATGAAGGATAAAGAATCAAATATCCAAGTGAAAAGATAATGCTTAGCCTCTAAATTCCCCTTTATCTTATTCACTAGCAAGGTCAAAATCTTTGTTGAGTTCTATTGAACCAATCAATCAATGTAAAATATTGGAGTGCTTGACTCACAGTAAGCCCTAGTAATATACTAGCTGTTACTATTATCACAACTGGATATACAAAGAAGATAAAATTCTTTGGTTAAAACTAAGCCAATCTTCCATTAGATTCACAAGAAGATAAGAGGAGATCGTTCAATATAAATTTCTCCAGATTGAAACTTTATGAACTATTCATACATTTATATTTCTGTTTTCCTTTCTCTGCCTCTTCCCCTTTCCATTCCCAAGTGTAAGGAGTATTTGCAATTTCTCATAATATTTGTGTTTATCTTAGTCAAAGTGAAAAGGACAACACAGCTCTCATGGAGAGAGAAAGAAGTCAGTTGTTCTGGAAGCTAATAATAACATACATTCCTACCTATCTAGCACCAACTCTTGTACTACTGTGAAGGTAAATCTCCTGTCTCTGCAAGAATCCAGATGAAGGCATTCAGTTTGAATGTTCCCAGCAGCTCAGTAGACATGGGAATAAGGAGATGGCAACTGAAACAGACTTGAATCTACCAGGCACTTCACTTCTTCAGCTAGACTGTCTTCTTAGGCTAGCATTTTTTTAGAGCACAGAATGAATAAAAAATAATCCAGTCAGTTTTAGCTCTCTGGAAAGAAAGTTTTGGCATTTATTTGTTTAATCTCTCCAAAACAGTCCAAATGCATTTACCTGAAGGCAGAACTTCAAATTGGATTTCTGGTCCCAGAGGACAGTGCTGTAGCTGCTAGAGCCAGCCTAAAGCTCTAGCCTGTAACAAGCACATTTGCAGTGAGAGTTTATTAATAAATTGATGAAAGCTCACCAGTTAAAAGCTAAAGAATGCCACTTAATGCTCTGTTTTGCTTTTAATGGACTGAAACCTGTTTTCAAAAGCTGCTAAAGGATAAGGGAAATTTGTCTTGCTGCTTGATAGAGGCAAGGCCACACATATACAAACACATGCACAAGAGCATATAGGTGGAGCCTGTACACACGAGAGAGACAGAGAGATAGAGACAGAGAGAGACAGAGACAGAGAGACAGAGAGACAGACAGAGAGAGAGAGAGAAAGAGAGAGAGAGAGAGAGAGAGAGAGAGAGAGAGAGAGAAGAGAGAGAGAGAGAGAGAGAGAGAGAGAGAGAGAGAGAGAGAGAGAGAGAGAGAGAGAGAGAGAGAGAGAGAGAGATTTTTGTCTTAAAAACAATGGGAAGGTAGCAACTTCAGTTGTGGCTACCTAGAACCCACGGGGTGTAGGGTGTCACATGGAAAGACTCAAAACGAAACTCTAAAAACTTTGCACTCAGACCCAACTTTCATGATTACATTCTGAGTTTTCCTGGGGATATTAAATCAATAGAGCAAAAAATAGGCACATATGGTTCACAAACAAAGAAGGCCCAGTGGAGAGAATGGAGAGTTGAAGTGGTACAACAGATGTCTCCAGGCTCCTATAGCCAGGCGCCCGCTCAGAAGGGCTCTTCTGAGGGCTTTAATGAATGCAGTGGCTTATGGGGATGCAGTTTTAAAGACTTTCTGCTTCTTTGTTGTCCTCAATTGGCTGCTTTTGCCTATTTTTGGATTTGTGATGTCAGACCTACTAGCTAATGGAATCATTTCAGGGAAGCTTTTTCATCTGTGTTGCCTGTCAAGATCAGGTCTCCTAGTCAACACTTGACCTTTCCACTCAGAAACACCTATTGCTTTACCCTGTCCTTAGACTAGGTCTATGATGTACAGTAGGATCCAGACTGGCAAAAACACTGTGGAAATCCTTGCTTCTGTGGTCTTGCACTGAAGGACACCCTGTTTTTCTACTCCAAAAACTATTCACTGATGTCCTTCTGTTTGCTGGGCCCTGTATCACAACCTTCTTCTTCTTCTAACCACTTAAGAATATCCATTCACCGTGAGTGTGTGTGTGTGTGTGTGTGTGTGTGTGTGTGTGTAGATAGATAGAAAGATAGACAGACAGATGGAATCTTATACAAATCCAGCTTTACTCCCTGCTTGTTTTGTTAATCACTATTAACACTATCAATATCTTCTTACCAACAGCAATTATTGGATCAATATATGATTTCCATTATGCCAATTTCTCCCTTTTTGCTTTCTAAATCTTGCTGTTCTGCCTTTTCTACTGCTGTTCCAACGTGTTTTACGTGTATCCACACAACATCACTATGGCAGATTCACTTTCTAAAGAGAGTTGAAGCAATAGCTATCATTGCATGCTCAAAAATACAATGTGATTCTGTCCTTCAATCTTTCCACTGAGTGAAAGTCATCACCTTCTCCTTGGACTCCATTTCAAAAAATAGAGCACAGTGTAAGGACAGAGTCTTCTGGCGATAAGGTCATGAGCATAGCCTGGCTGTCTTCATAACCAAGAAGACATGCCCTGAAAACATCTATGTTAACCCTATGCAGAGGACACTAGAGATCACTCTGGCAAGTGGCCTTTGCTTAAGATCCAGCCCACAAGCGAGACACTTGTCACCATGTTGACATAGGTGTGATTCTACACACACATCCATTTGGTTCTAATGTAGGAACCCATCCCAAGTCCACACATGGAAGAAACAGCTCCTTAATGCCAGGCAGAGAGACACCAGCATCATGAGAGACACTATTAATAGATGATTTATTCTTCACCGGAGAGCTTGGATTTCTCCATTATCACAACTGAGAGAGCATTAAAAAGTTCTAGACTGGAGACTCAATAAATGGATCTCTAGAATTCTTTTAATTAATAAACTACTATTAGGTTGCAGTCATATTCATTTATTTATATGTTATCAATGACTGTTTTCATGAAGGAGTGTGTAGTTGTCACAGGGGCTAAAATATTAATTACCTGGCCTCTTGCAGAAAAACATTGCAAATAGTTACGTAAACAAATAGACTCTCTTTTTTTTATTTTTGCTTTTGACCATGCTTTACAATCATGTATTAATTGTAGCCTAATTCTGAGATGCAAAATTTTAAATTTGTACACTAACATAAAGGTATCCACATAACAACATGCACATATATGTATTTGGGTAAAGTATTAACTAAATAAAATATACTTCAGAAATTTCAAAATGGCCCTACATGTGATTACCACAAGGCCAGGGACACAGGAATATTAGTTGAGATATTCACAGCAAATGTGCACATTGGCAAAAACCAGAGAGTGTGGCAGATATATCAGAGTAAACATTTATTTCATTCTTTTTTTCTGCAGTAAGAAAAAATAGGAAACCAAAATAGAAACTCCTGACTATGCAGAGCTTTCATTGAATGGGATTTTGAGAAAGACGGATTAAAGGCTTTCTCAGGTTTTTAAGAAAGACAAATATTCTTGAAAATCTATAGCTAAACTGAATCAATCTGATGATAACATGTTCACAAATTGAATTGGCTTGCATTATGGATTCTAAATACAATCTTTGTAAGAAAATAAAACATAACAGAAAGTTAATCAAGTTCTACTGGACTTCTTTTTCATTACTATTTGTTTTATGAAAATATTAAATTCCTGCATTATGTACCTCAGAAAACTTATTGAAATCACCCTATTAGTTCCGAACGTGAAGACGTTTATTTTTTAATGCTAGTTGTGAGGCTTCAAATACGTGTCTGAACGTTGTGCCCCTGAGTTTTTGTTATTGTTGTTCAGTCTAGCTTTTGATCACTTAAACCACAGTTACACTTCTGGCTTTTTTTTTTTGCTGGTTAAATGGACATAGGAGTCTCACAAACCTTCTTGCCTGGCCTGGCTTCAAATTGTGATACTCAGATTTTACTCCGGAGTAGTAGGAGCTACTACTACTACTACTTGGAGGCACCAGAACCCAGCTTGAATAAAGAGAAAAACAATTGACAAAACTATTCAGTGGAGCCAGGTGCTTTGGTGCCTCAGGCTTGTAACATTAACTACTCAGGAGGCTGAGATCTGAGGACAGTGGTTTGAAGCCAGACTTGGAGAATAGGCCTTCCATCATAAATCAGCCTCCAAAAAGTTTGAAATGGGGCTATGGCTAAAGTGGTAGAGTTCCATTTTGAGCAGAAAAACTAGAAGTAAGCATCCAGGCTGTGAGCTCAAGTCCCAGTACCAGCAAAATTAAAATACTAAGCCAGGTGCTGGTAGTTCACACCTGTAACCCTAGCTACTCAGGAGGCTGAGATCTGAGGATCAAGGTACAAAGCCACCTCAGGCATGGAGGTCCAGGAGACTCTTATCTCCAATTTATTTAACCACCAGGAAACTGGAAGTGGTGCTGTGGCTCCAGGAGTAGGGCAGTAGCCTTGAGCTGAAGAGCTCAAGGACAATGCCCTTGCCCAGGGTTCCAGTCCCACAAATGACAAAAGCTACAAAAAAGCCATTTGAAAGACATGATAAATGGGTGACTGGGTGATTGTAAAATTCCTCAGCACCAGCTTTTACATCTGTTTAAACACAAAGGCACATTATGTAGTTATAATCTTGGATTGCACAGAAGTGTCTTTGCTTGTATGTTTGTTTTTAATAGAAAAACTCTATTAGAAACCCATCTCTTTGACTAAGACAAGACTATTGATAGAGATTATAACTGGAAATAATAAGAAGACATGATTCTATTAGTTTTCCTACAATCTTGGTAATTGAGAGGTTTGTGATATACGTCAGCTAACAGAGCAATAACTGGGATTACTATGAATTTCTGGATATATGAAGATTTTTGTTTTGCAATTGGTTTGAAATTAAAATGCCAATGACTCAGAAAAAGGTCTTTCAGGTTTCCTTAGGTTTGTAGGAGGATAACATACCGCATTTCATATTAAAAATTTTTATAATAAAATGAGTAAATATTATTATTCTTATTTTTTGTCAGGCTTGAACTCTGGGCCTGGGCACAGTCCCTGAGCTCTTCAGCTCAAGGCTATTGCCTTACACCTGGAGTCACAACACCCCTTCCAGTTTTCTAGTGGTTAATTGGAGATATGAGTCACACAGACCTCCATGGCCCAGGCTGGCTTTGAACCTTGATCCACAGCTCTCAGTCTCCTGAGTAGCTAGGATTACAGGCATGAGCTACCTCGCCCAGCTCATATTAAAAATTTTAAGCAGTCCTGTAACTGAAAACTACATTTTTTTTGGTTTAGAAAAGTAATGGGTATGTAGGAAAAATTATCAACTTTAATTTTGAATGACATTATCTCCAATGTCTTATAGCCATGTGATCCTTATTGAATACACAACCTACTGAAAAATTGCGATATAGCATCTACACTATATTTGGTATTACAAGCTATCTATAGATTATTGTGGTCTGCAAATTCTATGTTGGACATAATAAATGTTGGACAGAGGACCTGAGCATCCTTACTGTTCTCAGAGGATCCTGGAACCAATGCCAAAAAGTTCTCAGCAAAACTGTGCCTTTTTTCTAAGTGTCACTATATGTTTTGCTGGAGTTTCTTAATAGCATGCGAGAGAAGCTGCACATACAGAGCATGCAGCATTCCACGAAGGAATGCTTTCCAGTTTTGTTGGCTTTTTTTTTCCATTTGTAGTCACCAAAATTACTACACAAAATAACATCATGATTTCCCAAAAGAATTAGTACCTAACAATACACTTACAACATAAAAATTCTTAGGAGAGAATATCTATGTTAAGAATCTAATCTCTTTTAATGGAGATTTTCATGTATTTTTATTTGATAGTTTTTATATTCATATAGAAAAACAAACCTAAAAAAACCCTTATTTTCTTTTGTAGTTAAGACTTCATTTTTGTTCTGCTAGGGATTTCTACTTGCTAGATAACACTATAAAACAAGCATAAACATAAAAACCAAGGTTGAAATTGTTTTAGGTATAAGCCATAAATTATCTAATATAAATTTGATAAAAACTAATAAAAAAACTACTTTCTAGTGGCAAGCAAAACTTTCTTATCTGGCAATAAGTAGGGGCATGATTTTCATTTCCATCAGTTAATTAGTAATTTTAAGCAATACTGGTACTTGAACTCATGGTTTATTGCTAACAAGGCTGATACTCTATCAATTGAATCACATCTCCAGCCCTGCTTTTTATACTGGTTATTTTGGATATGGAGTCTAGCAAACTTTTCTGCCAGGGCTTTGTATTGCAATCATCCAGATCTCAGCCTTCAGAGTTGCTAGTACTGCAGGCACACACTTGTGCTCAGCAATTCTCTTCTTTTTTTTACTTTAGGTTTTTTTTTTAAGGGAGGGACCATCATAATTTGACACCTGACCTCTTACCAGCTTATTTGCAGGAAAAGATCACAATATAGATGCATAGAGCAAAGACCATGAGCAGATATATCCTTTAATACTCTGGCCCTGTCCAACACAAAGTATTACACGTGCTTGATGGTTTTGCTAAAACGAGAGGAGCTTCTGTGTAATCATATAGTGGCGATGTGAGCAGCCAAAATTAAAGATAATGCTAACAAGAAGCCCAGACAGATGAAGTGCTTTCACGCTCCCCCTGATAGGAATAGTTGACCTCAGTGAAGTTTCTTTAGTTGCAAAGAAAAATATTTTATAAGAGTTAGATTCTCCTTCACTGTCCTCCAGGAGAAAACTTAACTTCATGAGAGGCTTTTGATCTCTACCCCATTATCAGGAGCTACTAGAGAGAAAGAGTGGCAAATAATAATTACAAGGGAGTACATGGTGAATACTCACAAAACACTGAATCAATGAAGCATCACATGAAGGGTTTCTTTCAGGATGGCACACATAGAACTCTAAGTACACAGTACATGTGTGCCTTTCCACCTTTTTCATATGAATGGGCAATTGCATTTCCTCAGGACTTATTATTCCTACCTACCTGCTGCTTTCTTCAACTATGTCTTGTCTTTCCTTGAATTAAAATTTATACTTCTGACTTGTCTTGCTAATCATATATAAGATGTGTGGAAGTTAGAGCACTGAATGTGGAACTTGGTTTTCCTTGATTCTGAATCTTATGTCTAGTAAAATCTAAATGGAGATGGATGAATGGATGGATGGATGGATGGATGGATGGATGGATAAATAGATGGACAGATAGACAAATTACCATTCTTGAATCAGAGTCAGATCTCTGACAATATCAGTTAAAATTAGGAACACGTTTTTCCTATTCTACAAACTATTCTACTTTAAAGGGTGCACAGGAAAAAAAAGTGTTATTTCTCCCCGATTTTACTTACATCTTTTACTGGCTGAGAAACTAAACTAAGGACAAAAAAAGGTCAGTTTCAGTACTGCTGTATATTGTCTATCCTGACCTTCACCTTGGACTTTGTCCAGGTAGTAATAGTGAGAATGAGAGTGATTGATTTCAGTCATCATATACAACTGAAATACTGTCAAAACTGCCCACCACATCAGTCATAATCAAGCAAAGCCAGCCAGAGATGGGCTGTGCACTAATAGAGTATACATTCTAGCCTGTATAGCCAAAGTGTTCTCTGCCCTCTTTAACCTAATACTCCTGTCACAGATAAAAGTTCAATGTAGTCAATCTGACTCAATAGAGCAGTTTGAAATGTTCTTAACTCTCATTAGAAACTGAAGCAGCACAGTAATTTAATGATGAGTCTGAATGCAATTATGATAATTAAAATAGCAACTTAATTTTATGCTGTCTCTGGGAAAAGCTCAGCCCACTGGTTACACATGCAAATTCCAAGTTACACTGGTTAAGATACTTGATTTATATTATATACTAGTTAAATGTAGGCGATATCAGCTATAAAAAATATATTGACAGTATGCAGTTAAATTGCTGCTGTATTTGGAATGCGTTACCTTTAATTGCTAATAGAATTCTTGGAATCATGTTGTAAGTACTATGTACTTACAATTATTCTATATGTTTGCTAGCACATATTAGTTGCAGAGGATATTTCACTTTGATATTTCTATATTCACATACATTGATCAAGTTTCTCTCAGTTTTCCTCATCCTTGTCTCCCATTGGAAAATAATTCCATGCTGGGTTGTTTCATTCTTATGCATGTACATATTTTGAGCATAATCACCCTCCTTTACTTCTTCTGATTAGCCTTCCCCCTCTCAATGGTACCTATCCACCAACAGCACCTATTTGGCTGTCATTATTGCTTTAGCGTATATTAATTGTATAAAGGGATTTCACCATGGTATTCCACACATGCATACATTCTACTTTAATAAGGTTAACCTCCTTTATCATTCTCTCTCCACATATTCTCTAGGTGTCTGAAAGTCAACGGCTTTCATGGAGCTTCCCTATGTCATCTTCATATATAGACATAAAGAATTTCAAAAGTATTTCACTATTATTCAACCTCTATCATTCTTTTTGCCTTTTCTATTCCCCCTCATCTACCCAAAAGTCCCATAATTGCAGTCATATTACACACAACACACAACACACAACACACACACACACACACACACACACACACACACCCCTTTTATGTCTAGGATCTGTTTATGCTTTAAAAATGCAATCCTAGTTTATTTCTGATCCTATATTACTTCATTAACACAATGATCTCCAGTTCTACTCATTTCCTTACAAGTGAACTAAATACGCTTTCTTTATGACTGAATAATATTGTGTACATATACCATATTTTCTTGATCTATCTGTTAGTTGTAGGGCATCTGTACTGTCTTTTTAGTAAAGCAATTCAAAATAGTACTGCAAAGTGCCTCAATTATATTCATATCATATATTGTTTTGGATAAATATCAAAAGTAGTGCTACTGAATTCCAGGAGAGTTCTACTTTACATTTTCAGAAACTATCAAACTTATTTTATAAAATGATTACAATAATTATCATTTGCATCATCATTGTATTGGGGTGCCTTTTCCCCTACATTCTTGCTAGATTTTAGCTTCTGTTCTTGCTTGTATTCTTTTTTCTTTTTGTTTTAAATGGTCCATGAACATTTTTGTTCAAGAGTAGTACTCGATCCTTTAAGACAAAGCTCCACTTCTAGTTTTCTTGACTCTTAATTGGAAATACGAATCTCATGGATTTTTCCTGCCTTTGCTGACATTAAACTGGTGTCCTCAAAGCTCAGCCTCCTGAGCAGCTAGGATTACAGGAATGAGCAATGGTACATAGTTGTTGTTTGTATTCTTGACGATGGCTATCCTGATTGCAGGTGGAATCCCATGTTTATTTCAATTTCCTATGTGGCCAGTAATGTTGGATAGTTCTATTAAAGATCAAACTGTGATAGTTGTTAGTACAGAGATTTATGTGATAAGGGTACAAATTTCATCAAGTAGCTAGATGTTTTACACACACACACACACACACACACACACACACACACACAAATAAGCAATGTCATTATAAGACCCAGTTCATATAGAAACTTGGAATCGGAAGCTGTGAGTGTGGCTGGGTTTGTGCATGCCTGGTGAACACCTATGCTTAGGATGAAGAGAGGAGGCCTGGCTCAAGCAACCACATGGCTATATCTAGTTTCCAGTTTTCCTGGGCTATACATGAGTATATAGGGAAGCCTGACAGAAATGATAGGCAAGGGCTATAGTACCCAAACGTCCTCCCATTATGCTCCAAAGTTTGGAATTTGCAGAAAATAAATGCACCTCTTTTCACTTGGGTGAAAATAAAACACCTCTTTTCACTTGGGTGTCATTTTGACTAAGAACTCTATAGAAGTATAATGTCTCCTGACTAAAGCAATATGATACCAGTTGTAGTAATACACACCTGTAATGTCTAGTTACTCAGGAAGTAAAAGGTAGGAAGATTGAGATCTTTTGGCACAGAACAAAAACAGAAGACAATATTTTTTAGTATTGATCATTTGGCATTTTGTCATAATTATCATTGCTCAAATCTCTCACTGTATTTATGATTTCTATTCTGAAACTAAAATATTTCATTATACAAGCTTATGTCTACAGAATTTGATTCTAAAAATGGCCTAAAAAGGTGGGAAAATCCTTCCTGAATGCATACCAATGCAGATGCTTCTAGAAATAAGGCATCTGTAGACAAAACCACTGGGAATTTAAACTTAATTTTCAAATACCACCCAGACATCTGGCATATCATAGATATGAGTGAGCTGTTCAATTTATCATTTATTTTGTAAATTTAATATTTCTGGTGAAGATAGCCATATACATATAATGCACACACACATATATACAGAGACACCCACATGCATGTATACATCAAAGGAATTTAAGAAATGCCACACCAGGGCAAACATTGATGTGCTAAGATTTCAAGCTGGGAACAGTTGGGAAGCAACAAATGCAGGAAACCCTTTTATATGAACTCTCCTTATTTGCCTAGGGACAGATACTTTCTAAGGAACCCTGTGTCATCCTGTCCCTCCCCCCAATTACCAGGAATCTATCAACTAGGGGAAGATGAATTCCTGTCCCAAGAGAGAAGTCTGGCAGTCAGAGACACACCCAGAGAGCTTCTGTAATAGATTAAACTATTTGGGGGAAACATTCATCTTCCCCCTTCCTCAAATGTACTTCCCTCTACATCTCCTCTCCCCTAATCCCTATGAGGAAGTTACAAATGCTTCTAGAGCTTGCTGGGTAGTGCTCAGGGTATTCAGTTCTCTTTGTTTTGTGTTACCTATGAGTACATGGAACATTTGGGCATGTTTTCTCCTATTAATCTGCCAGATGTCAGCTTATTTCAAACACTAAATTATCAGGCCCTCAGAAGGAAGAGGTATTGCTACTCATGTAGCTTATACACGCACACACACACACGCACACACACACACGCACACACACAACACACAGCCCAGTTGCTTTTAGGCTCTAGTACAAAATTATGCTTGAGCTCACTGATTTAGATTAATTTCTCTCTTATCCTCCATACCACACCCCAAGACCTGAACAAAGCTGGATGACAGACTCCTTTCTCAGGTTTAGGTCCTTACAACTTTACTTACTTGTGAAGTTGAGAATATGAGACAACATGTTCTTGTCAGGATGCAAAAGCCACTGCAAAATTCCGCTGTGATTCCAGGATGGTTTTATGTAATGTATCTAGGTCAAACCTTTTATCAGCCTTGTGGAATCAGCCAAATGCCATTCATCTTGATTTCCTTCTGCATGCCAAAGAGCTGAACAGAATTGTGTCTTTTATTTGCATGTCACCCTTAATGTGCAATTTGTTGTCACTGATCCATGTACAAATATCCTGGGTTCATGATGTTCAAATAAGTATTAGCCTATTCCCTTTTCTTTAAATTTCCTATTGTTTATTTATTTATTTCAATTTCTTTCTCGATCTGCTGCCAGCACTGCCAGCACTATCTGTGGCAACTTCTCACACATCTTGAGCCGGGGACACTTGATAAAATCTCTTTCTTTGACCAATCAGCCTGTACTAAGCAAAGAGAAAGCACTTAGGCATAAATGGTCTCACAATGGTGCTTCAGCTCTGAGCTGAGATGCATGCTGTGGGATCTTTTATCCTGGAATGATGGTCCCAGGGAGGCTTTGTTTGGGAGAATGGATCAGAAAAGAAAGACCCCAGGAGCTGGCATAATTTCCACATGCTAAGAGGGGCATTTGTAGACTACTGAACCAGATCTATAAGAGCTGATGAAATATGTCCCCTTTCAAATCATTTTATGTTGCCTCTTGCATTTCAACAGAGCTATATATTCTTAATCCACAAGAGAATGTATTTTGCTTCTTAAAGAGCTACATACTGATTATGAACACCTGGCAGAGTAGGACACACCGACAGTCATTAAAGACTGAATCTTGTATACAATTAGGTGTGTATATGTACTATATCACATGCCAAATCATGTATGCACTTACATAATACATAATATATAGGGATACATGAGTTTTCTGAGTGATGCTTAAGTCGCATTTTGTCACTATTTTCAGTGTAAGAGACATTGGAAGTCAATGTGAAGAAATCCAAGCTCAAGCCTATAATCCTAGCTATCAGAAGCCTGAGATCTGAAGATCACAGTTCAAAGTCAGCCCAGGCACTAAAGGCTGTGAGATCTCCAATTAAGCACTAGAAAACCAGAAGTGGCACTGTGGCTCAAGGGGTAGAGCAGTAGCCTTGAGCTGAATTGCTCAGGGACAACACCCAGGCTTGAACCCAGGTTCAGGTTCAAGCCTCACAACCAACAAAAAAAAGAAAAAAAAAAAACAACAACAAAAAATCTAGCTCTCATTGTCCTCCATAGTCAGCCATTTTCTAAATGACAGATTGGGTTTTTCCCTTTGTTTAGGACCAGGTTTGGTGTAAAGGGCCAGTTCGGGAGAGTGAGGTACAGGTACATAAAGCACCCAGGTTAGTGATTCAGAATTGACAATTCTCCCATGAAGCTTTTGCTCCTTGATCAATCTACTTCCAGCCACTGGCTGCCATTCATTTTCTATCAGATCTTCTTTGTCTTGACAGAAAAATTTTTTCTCTCCCTAACCCGTGAACAAATCTTGTGACTCCAAAAAAGTAATAAGTCACTGGAACCAATTATTAATACAAAAAGTAAATGTTAATTTGCTGTCATAGACTTGGTCAACAGTAGAGTCAAAAGTATTTTATTTCTGGCACCTTAGAGTCTAATGAGCACAGCATCCCTGGATTGCTATTTAAGAAAAAAAAAATAAAGAAAAAGAGACAGGAAAATGAGCATGAGATGACTGAGTCATGAGAATGAAAAGTGCATATTTAAATTGTAATTTAGTGATTTTATCAGGTGAATATATTTGCAATTCACTAAGGGTTGAAGAGGAGAATTAAAGGAAAAATGTTCTCAGACATAACCAGTGAGAAGACTGGGGAAAAATCCATGTACTCCATAGGCTAATTAACTTCTGATTGATAGTCACTGAAGGGCTATTAAAAATGTCAAGAGTTCTTTACCTGAGGAACTAGAGAATCTCAAGAAGCAAAACCAAAGACCACTTCCTGAAAACCTTTCATGCAAACTTACCATTCTAACTTGTGGTGGCCAAGATCACAAAATCTACACAATTCACAAGAACCATTACTAACTCATAGAAGCACTATACACATAAAAGCAAGTTTAAAGATTGACTGTCCTTTTATTCAAGAACAAAAATCACTAACCCGATTGCCCCAACTGTACAACTACTTACTACTTTAACATAAAAAAGTACTCTATTGGGAAAAAAATGTAAAAGAGAGCATGAGAGAAGGCGAGAAGATACATTAAGACAATAGATATCAAGAGGAATGCTTTAAAATAGCTGGAAAAGAATGTAGGGACCTTTCTATGCAGGGATTTTAAGCAGAAGAATTAGATACAGTCTAAGAAGAAGTGATGGGACAGTGGGCTATAACTCTGGCAGGGTGCATTCAGGTAAACAGGGGAAGAGAAACTTGAAAGGACAGGCTGTGGTCAGCCCCTGGCCTCACCTGGATCATCAGTAAAATCATGAGGATCAGCTCAGCTTCAGCATAAAGGTACACTGAAGGTCTCCTTGGGGATGCATTCTGGCATACAAACAGATGATAGAATGAACGATGCAGTTGTGGGAACACAGAGCGTGGGAATTGCAAGATACAGACCACAAGGCCAGATTCTGGGGGTTGGGGGGATAACAAAGGCATAAAAATGTGACAGATAGCTGGGTGCAGTGGCTCACACCTGTAATCCTAGCTACTCAGGAGGCTGAGATATGAGGATCAAGGTTCAAAGCCAACCCCAGCACAAAAGGGCCTGAGATTCTTATCTCCAGTTAACCTCTAGAAAAATGGGAAGTGGGGCTTGGCTCAAGGTAGGGTGTTAGCCTTGAGCTGAAGAGCTGGACAGCGCTCAGTGCCCAGGGCCCTATGAGCCCTCCCCCCCAACACAGACACAACACACACACACACACACACACACACACACACACACGCACACACGCACACACACACAAATGTGACAGATGCCTTCTAAGAATGGGAAAGAAGGAAGTGGGTTCTAAGGACTGAGTTAGAAGAAAAAACCAGATTTGAAGTCTGAACCATGCACTAAAATGTAGAAATGATGGGCCAGGTGCTGGTGGCTCCTATCTATATCTAAGATTATATTTGGAAGCTAGAACCATATTTGGAAGCCAAGATGGGCAGGAAAGTCCACAAGATTCTTCTCTCCAATTAAGCACCATAAAGAAAAAGGCAGAAATTGAACTAATAGGATGTCATTCTTGCGACAAAATGCCAAGGGACAGTGCTTAGGCCCCTGGGTTCCAATATCAGCAAAATCAAACAAAAAGACCCAAGAAATGATGTGTGAGAGAGAAAACTGGACAATGGTCAAGATGAGATCTATTTTAGTTCCCTTTGAGAACCTATGAAACATTACCCATGTAAGTGACCACAAGCCAAGCCATGGAAAAACAAGTCTGGATATAACAGACATGTCTGGACAATGTTGAGACATCTAAGCACAAATGAGAGCTGAAGCTAACCAGAGAATGTACGTAGTTATTCACCAATACCTCCCTGGACACAAGTTCTTCCTGGCCTGCTGTGATTGGGCTCAGTCATGTGAATTTGCAGGAAGGAAAGCAAGAGGAAAGTTATGTGTCACTTCCACTAAAAATTAGCTAGAAAAGCCTGGTGATTCAAGACTCTTCATTTTCCCTTCCTCAAAGCCTTGGCTAGTTTCTTTTACAGCCTCGCCCTGGTGTGAAGTTCATATGAAAAGAAAAGCATGGTTGCAAAAACTGCATGGATCTGGAGGTTAGTTATTTGGAAGGTCCTAAGCTGAATAATAACACCATGGGAAGGAAGGAGAATTCTTCAAGAATCAAAACTGCACAAAGACCAGCTGTTAATAGGACATAGAAAGGACTCAATTCAGGATTTGTCTTTTTATAACAGAATAAAAAAGAAATGCAGTTACATTTTGCAAAATACTTTGCAAGTTGTTTCTTGACTTCTATTCAATATTTAATTCACTGTAGTGTTCTTTTTTAAACATAGAATCTTACTATTTAGCCCAGGCTGGCCTCTGACTCTCAATCCTCCTGCATTGTCCTCCCTCAGGTTCCCATTATGCTGAATTCCATTTCACTGATTTGTGCTATTGCTTTCTTCACATCTGATATTCAAGAAAATAGACAGTTATTCGGGCTTCTTTTAGAAATGCTTATTCTGCGAAATGTATTTTAATGAGTAGTAACCACTCTTATGCACAAAGAATTTTGAGTGTTTTACCTTTTTAAAGTATTAGCTTTGCCTATAAACTTTTCTTTGTATCCACTCACCAACCCAATTTTTATCATTATCTCTAAAAATAAATAAATGTTTGGTTGAATGTTAGGAGATGCTTCTATGCTTCCTTATATCAAAGCAGGTAAACTAGTCTTTCTATAGGTTGCCAGTAGCTGCTCAAGTAAATATTTCTTTTCATTCATTGCTCTAGCCAGAAGACCAACTTAAATCAAGAAGCAAGGGTGGAAAAGACAAAAAATAAAATTCATAAAGTCAGAGGAGAAACTGGGAAGAGTGGCACTCACCGTGAGGGTGAGACAGATGGACTGGGAATCTGAGGTCAGACTTTACATGGTGTAGAAAGACCGTTTCTCAAAAGCAAGCAAATAGCAATATAAACTAATAGTGAACAGGTTATATGTAGAAATTATCCTAAAGTGTTTCGTATAACTATTACTTATATTTACAAACATACATGATTTGAGATCATAAAAGGAAATATTGGTTCAAATGCTCGTTTCATCAAGGACACCTGCAACTTTCTAATTCAGGTCCCTTTGCACTGATGTCAGCTCTCTCAGTGATTCTCATCTACCACAGAGCTGCATGCTTTGCATTTTCCAAAAGAACTCATTTTTTTACATATAATTGGAATTCGTTTTTTCATATAATTTGATTTTTGTTATTGAGATCGTTTGTTGAAACCAGTATACTGTGATTTCATGTGTCTCTGACATTTATATAAGTGGATAAGTTTCTAGCTCCTAGAACACCCTTGTGCACTAAGCAGAAGAGTTATAATCTATTTGTTAAAAAAAAAAGACATGATCTTTGATCCTAGAGACTTATCTCCTTCTCCTCCTGCCAAGGATTTCAGTATCGTAGAG
This sequence comes from Megascapheus bottae, assembly GCF_031878675.1. Classification (NCBI taxonomy): domain Eukaryota; kingdom Metazoa; phylum Chordata; class Mammalia; order Rodentia; family Geomyidae; genus Megascapheus; species Megascapheus bottae. The sequence goes on from NC_143510.1 coordinate 22,510,122, forward strand.
AACAAGCCCAGAGCTGTTCCAGATTTGTACTCTGAATCAGAACAGGGGAGCAGCTAGTAATAAGGGAACACATGATTGTTTTAAAAAAAGATTAATTTTTAAAAATATTAAAAGACAATGATTGTTAAGACATGCACCTTCTATCTGGTGAATATAATATAATTAGAATAAAAAAATTTAAAAATATTAAAAGAAAGAAAGCTTAATTTTGTCAGCCCATAATGCAACTGGAAAAAAGGGCTTAATGGATGGAGGTTATTTTTCTTTAGTTGGGGGAGATTCCATACAAAATTTTCATGGGTAGTTTTGTAGAAAATCATGTCTAATGATGCAATTTCACTTAAACATGTGGTGAGAGGAAAAATGAATAAATACAGTCATAATATTCAATGAACATATGTGAAAATAGGAGCAGTACCTTGAGGGGATGGGTGGGGTTGGCAGATATGGAGGGTATACAATGGTGGTAACAGCAACTTTATTCAAGATGCATTCTAGGTATATTTTTGATATGAGGTCCTTGTCTGTTTTATAGCTAGTGAAAATCATCTCCCAATCTGTAGGGTTTCTATTTAACTTGCTACCTATGTCCTTTGCCATGCAGAAGCACTACAGTTTAGTTCATTCCATTTATCCGGCCTTTCTTAGATTTGTTGTCTTTCTGCATCTTTATATAGGAAGTTTCGACGTATTCCAAGCAGCCCTAGTGTATCCTCTATCCCTTCCTGTAATATTTACAGGGTATTTGCTCTTACCTCGAGGTCTTAGATCCATTTAGAATTGATTCTGGTGCAGGGTGATACATAAAGATATAACATCAGTTTTCTACATATGTATAGCCAGTTCTGCCAGCACCATGTGTTGAACAGGCTTTCTTTCATCTGATGATTTTAGCTCCCTTATCAAAGTTTTTATGGCCATAGGTCTGAGGGATCATTTCTGGGTCTCAGTTCTATTCCATTGGTCATCAGGCCTGTTCATATGCCATTACCAGGCTGTTTTTATAACTATGACTTTATATTAGAGTTTGAAGTTTCATATTGATATTAGTCCAGCACTGATTTTCCTGCTAAGGATTGTTATTTTTACTATATAGGGTCTTTGTTATTCCATATGAATTTTCGGTGCTTCTTCTATATTCTTAAAAAAATGTTTGGGGGATATTGATGGGTATTGCATTGAATTTGTACATAGCTTTTGACAGTATTGCCATTTTTACAATGTTAATCATCCTAATCCAGGAGCATGGGAGCTTTCCCCATTTCCTTAAATATGCTTTAATTTCTTTTTTTAGGGTTTTAAAGTTTTCATCATAGAGGTCCTTAATCTCTTTGGTTAAGTTCATTGCTAGACATTTTTATTTATTTTATTTTTGAGGCTATTTGGAATGGAGCTGCTTTTCTGACTTCAGCCTTGATCATTTTGTTGTTGGTATACAGAAAAACTACTGATTTTTGTGATTTAATTTTATACCCTGTTACTTTATAAAAGTTCTAGATTAGCTTAAGGGCCATGGGAAAAGAGTCTATGGGGTTCTTTAAACACAGGATCCTACCATTTGCAAACAGGGAAAGATTCACTTCTTCTCTCCCTATTTGGATCCTCTTTATGTTTGCCTTTTAGCTTATTGATCTGGCTAGGAATTCCAATACGATATTGAAGGTGAATAGAGAGAAAAAAAACATCCTGGTTAAAATATATACTATTTGTCTCTGCAACCCAGCATCCCTTTAGCTTTACTCTGATCCTTTCAGATTCCTTCAGAACCTTGGAGCTGCTTATGTGTGATATAGTGAATGCTACTGTCTATAATGAACTTGTTTGCATATACTCTATACCCTCATTGGTAGCATCTTTTATTTTCATCAGGCATAGAAGAAGATGCTCTTCTAAGTAAGATATCACCATCCATGGACCCCAGGACTATAAACCCTTCTTCTCCTCAAAGATCCCTTGGTATAGACTCAGAAGCAGCCATCATACCCCCTATATTATTGGAAGTGATTTCTTATGATAACATCACACAGATCTAACTTCTATGTAAAATCTGAAAACTGACGGTCTTATATTTTAAGATGCCCGGTTAGGTTAAACTCTACTGATTTCCCATGCAGTGAATAAACTGACTGTTTGCAGGACCTATCCCAAGGGACCATCCAGAGACCATTATCTCAGTGTGAGGACTCTTAAAGAGAATAATTGATATCAATAACACTTACCTGTTTATGTTGAGGGAAGGTTACTCAGCCATAAGGAGCCCAGAATCACACAGCCAGTACTTAAAGCCATGCAATGCTTGGAATTTATGAGAATAAGGCCTGTCAATAATAATGTTCTTTTTTCTAGTGATTTGGCATACTTTGCTGAGGACTCACAGTTAAATCAAATCCGCTGTGAAGTTATAAGCTAAGATACCGTGTATACGGTGCTAAGCATACACAGTGAAAAGATCTACTTTAAAAAATAGGTTGGCAGTAGGGGGATGGCTTTCAAGGCACTTATGATTATTGTGTCCCTCTGAATAGCCACAGGAAGGCCAGAATAGGCAAAATCTGGAAGATAACTAGGGACTGTCACAAAAATACTGAAAAAAAATGCAAAGGAGCAATTATCATCACACAGAAAGATGGATTCAAGCGTGAATCAATGCAGCAGGCACATAATTCAACAGACATAGGGTTAGACAAAGGAGGGGACCCCCAGACAAAAACAACAACAACAACAACAACAACAACAGCAACAACAACGACAGTAACAAAGAGTATTGCTTAACCTGTTTTGTCAGAGCTGGAAGTGATGGTATTGGAAGTGATGGAGGTGAAGGTATTCTTTGCGCTGTCCTTGGCAGTTACAGATTTCTGCTTATTTTTCATGGCTTCCAGTGCTTTGACCTTCTTGGCATGTTTCGTGCCTTTGTAGTGGGCCGCAGCCTGGCTCTACAAAGGAGAACAAAATGAACCATGCAATCAGGCTCATTTCTAAACTGGTATTCTCTGTATTAATGTAAATACAGACTCCCTTTCAATAATAGGTACCATTCAAGCTAAACATGTGCTTGGCTAAACGTGGGGTTCTAGTTAGAATGATGCTTAGGAAGCAATGGGAACCAACCTCTGAGACCTGAGGGAAACACTAAAGAAGCAACATTCTTTGCTTCTCTTAAAGGGTAATGTAGTTGAACCTTAGCAAATCAACAACATTTGTTAGCAGAGTTAAGAAAGTAAAAAAAATATATATATTTAGATTTGACACTTAGCTTGTCTTGGTCTTGCCATCAAAGAGGTTGGGCTCCCAGAGAATAACAAGGATCCTAGAAATGAGTAACCCTCATTTTCTTGGTTCAGAAAATGTGTTTTGTCTTTCTATAAGGTGTCCTATCATTACAGACCCTAGCAGATAATCTGTAAAGAAGGCTGACAGGTAACATAGGAAGAGGGCACCCTGGAGACTGCTAGTGGAAGACTGAGAGTTCAAATGTAGTCTCAAAGTCAGACTCCAAATGGATCTATAGAGAGGCTGTACAATATCCTGGTTCCTTCTCTATGCAACCTCTAATCCTTGAGATGATTCAGTGGAGTGTGTCACTTTTCCATGTGGCTCTTTCCTGACAGAGCTTACTGGTGGAGGTCTCTAATGTGTTTTAACCATCTAGTGGGTCCAATGTAATTTTCCTTGTTCAGATATATATTTTTCCGCAAATTTCCAAAAATTTTATTTTACTAACCCTATTTTAGGGTCATATTATATAGACACATTGAGAGACAAAAATGTTTAAATAAATACAGATTTATGAATGTTTATTCAGAAACAGAAAAGCATTTGTGAATTGGGTTGATGGTATAATGAGATATTTGTTTGATCTGAAAGTTTTCCCATAAAAACTTTGAATAGGATAATCTCACATAAAAAGAATTATTATATATAGGTATTTTTATTAGATTACTCATTACTTCCCATTGCTTATTTAAGCTAAATGTTCCAATTTGAGAAAAGAAATAATTGCGTTTTCTTCTGAGTCACAAGGACTGCAGTATAATAGGGTGTTACCTAATGCTGTATTTTAATAAATAAGCATGTAGTCTGCATTTTAATTTGCATCATTCTGACATTCTTACAAGACTAGGTACCCTTATTGAAAGAACACTGGACAAGGAAATTATATATTAGAAACAGTTTGAACAGAGAGCACTCATGCATCAGTTACACGTCTTTCTGACAACACGTAACACCAAAAGACATAGTGTGAGTCCAAATAGGAAGTTCAGTCATAGTATAGTTCACTGAGAAACCAGGGATAAATTAGATTAGCTTAATTCTGTGGGAAAGCTACTTTAATGGACAGAATTGCATGTCTCTATTTTTGTTCCCGATTAGTTCTCTCTTTCAATACATCAAGTCCTCTGGCTATGTCTTTGGAGTGCTATGGGCTCTATTTAAAGAAATCCATACGCTAGTTGGTTATCTTCTCTAAGGAAAGCTGGTTTCCCTTACAACAAAGTTCCTCTTTTCTCCCTATCAGTGCCGTTTCCCCTAGTGACAAAAGTGAGTGTTTTTTACTATATTTGAAAAAGACTGAGTTTCTTTTAATAGTGTTATACCTACTTATTTCTTATGCCACCTTTTAAGGTTCCTAACATATCTACATTTTTCAGTTGCATTTCAAATCAAAGACACTTTATTTTGCCATACCATAGAATAAAGCCAGTACCCTATTATGGAAAGTAGAGATATGCTTTTTGAAATAGAGTCTTGCTTTGTAGTCCAAGATGTCCTAAAACCCTTGATGCTCCTGACTCTGTCATATCTTCTGAGGGCTTGGACTATCGGCATGATCACCAGTCTCATCCCTAATGTTAATATTTTAGAAATGAAGAATGTATTTCACAGAAATGCCCATAACAGTAGAGCAGGAAATGGCACAAAGAAAATCTTCTCCTACACAAGGCTGACTAGATCAATGTGCTCTAGTGACAGAAATGGTTCAGACGTAATGAGGAGTAGGGAAGGATAGAATGATTAAGAGTTAGATAGGCTCTTGGTTGAAGCAATGGAATCTTAAAGTCTACAGAATACAAAGGGTGAAATATACTATCAAACTCTCTTGTTCACTAAATGATAGTCTCCAAGCACTTTGTTAACTGTCTGATATTATCAGTTTTCAAGAGTCGGACAAAGAATCAACAATGGGCAGGTTCAAGGTGCTCGTAACATAATTCCAGAAAATTGCTTATAATGGGATACTGGCAACCGAAGAGACTGCTTTGATGGTGACTATGGAGGGAATGTGCCTTTAACATGGCAGTAAGCATATGAGATTGAGGCCTCACGTATGTATACCCATGATTTATCCATGTATTTTAAAGTTTTCTGAATATTAGAATTTGGACTGTAGTTGGGTTGTCTATATAAATTTTTCCAATTTAAGTATACAGACACCCTAACTCATAAAAGCACCTTTTTTCTCCCCTCCAGATGTGTTGTAGAAAGGAGTGTGAAGGTAGAAAACCCAGCCAACTCTCCTTATCATTAGGACACTTGACTGGATTAGAGAGATTATTCAGTCCCATCTAATCTTTCTGTGACTGTTGATAAAGCTGAGACCTGAGTGGAGTTCCTGCTGAGAGATTTTTAAAAAGCAGCAGTTGGCAAATTCACCTCTTTGGGCCTCCTTGGCTTCTTTGTGCTGAGAGGTACAGCAAGCTACATTACACATCTCATGCTTCCTCTCAGGTTGTTTCAAATAACAGATTAATCTGACTGAACCCATACCCAGAAACCTGGCAGCCATCAAGCTACAAGCAAATGGTCTAAAAAAAAGGATTCATTTCTAGGTCACAAAACCCTATGTGCTGATACTAGACTGCACGTCACAATTATGGATGTTTAAATTGGAATCCATGGTACACATAGACATGAGAGAGGGAATAAGACCTGGACTCCTAACAAAAGCCATTCTGCTAATCCTGAACTAGCACATGACACAAGGGAATCTGACCGGTGTCATCTCAGAGGCAAGGTCTGATGCTGCTGTCAGACCCACACATTCCTGAGCTATGGCTCATGCCATTTCGCATGTCATCATCCTTGTCATCAGTATCCAGCCAGACTTCTCAGTCTTCACACATTATCTTCCATTGCTTCAAGACAGAATTTAGTTTACGCTTCCTATGTTCCAAAATAAAGGAAATTAATTCTTAAGTGGCTAAAATGTCAAAAACAGATTTTAAAATCATTTTAATATACCACTACACATGTAACTTGAATTCCCTAAGTAAAAAGGACCTTTAGCAAGGTACCAGTGGCTCACACCTGTAATCCTAGCTACTCAGGGGGCTGAGATCTGAAGATTCCAGTTCGAAGCCAGCCAGTGCTGGAAAAGTTTGTGAAACTAAAATCTAATTCATCACCAGAAAACTGGAAGTGGTGCTGTGGCTCAAAATGGTGGAGTACTATCAATTATCATTCTGTGTCATTAATACCAAAAGCCTATACTCCTTTATTCTAAGTCTCTTTTACAGAATCTGACCTAATATGCTTTGTAAAAATGAGGAAATTTAGTCTAGCTATTCTGGAGGCAGAGGATCACCCAGCTCAGGTACTAAAGACCATCATACCCTTATCTCTTATTAACCACTAGAAAACCAGAATTGGTGAATTGGTGCTGTGACTCAAGGGGTATGGCAGTAGCCTTGAGTTGAGCTGAATTGCTCAGGGACAGTGCCCAGGCCCAGAGTCTAAGCCCCATGAACAATAAAAAAAAAAAACAAAAAACAAAAACCAAAGAGTAAATTTACTACTGGAAAGCTTAAATACTTATCATAATCACTTATTTTCCATGATCACATGGGATTTCAGAAAATACATGTAATTTTAATTGTATATTAATATTTTTGTGCTGGTCTTGAGGCTTGAATGCACTGTCCTTGGACTTTCTCAAGCTAGAGCTCTACCACTTGAGCTTCAGCACCACTTCCGGCTTTTTTCTATTTATGTGGTATAGAGGAATCAAACCCAGAGCTTTGTGCATGCTAGGCGGGCACTCTACCACTAGACCAAACACCACCACTCCCCCCGCTTCTTCTCATATTTTGTTTTATGTAGAGGTTGACATGTGTGTGATAGATGATATATATATTCATTATATATAGATATATCATATATAATATATATTATATGTCGTACATAATGGATTTATATGACTGATATATGATTGGGAAATTTCTCTAACAATGATCCGACCTCAGAAACACAAATTAATCCTGATATCCTTGTTACAAGTCCACCTCTATGTGATATACAAGTCCTTATAATTTTCTCTTTCCTGATACCTCTTCTTTACAAAGTCATTATTGTTGTATCATCTGTGGCCTCTGTGCTGAGCATTCTGCTATTTTCTCATTTGTAGGGATGTTAGTAACCCTGAGCTTTAAAATCACCATTGCCACTATTGACATCATCATAAACAAAGGGTAAGCCCCAGCACAGCAACATATCAAAGAAGCCCATAGTTTGCTGTTCTGTTGCAGTTACCATTTTTTTAAACTAGGTCTTTTGATATGTCCCACTGCTCCAGTCACCCATATTCTTACATTACAGATTCACCACCAGCTAATCCGTTGTTTTATTTTCAGCAGACTGATAGCCTGGTTAGTCTCTTTTTAATGTACTTGGCTATTCTTTGGAAATCATTGGACAAGAGATAAATACTTCTCTGGTAGGCCATGAGGCTGCATTCTCTGAGCAAATGTTGGAAGAATAAATTTAAAGACAGAATAGCTCATCGCTGTAAATTTTTCTTACCCAAAGAAAGAAAATTGTCTTATACAATGGGGAAAGGGCAAGATACAGATATTTTTAGTCCTTAATCGCATGCCCCATTTGGAAGAATCTAAGTTTATTATATCTTGTGATCCTACAATTTCACTTGTAAATAGCAGACCACATTAACAATTATGTGCCAACTGAGAAGCCCAATTCAATTACGGACATTCTTTGTGAGCTTAAATGATTGATGTGAGTTTCTTTAAACATATTTGTATATTTTATGATGTTCAGTACAGAAATGAACAGCTAGAGCCACAGGCAGAGAAAAAAAAGACAATACCACAAAAGTAGAGAGACTTTCATGGAAAGAAAAAATATGAAGAGAAGGAAGAAAGAGGCATGTCTCCCTTTCTAAGCTACCATACAGAACTCTCTTACCTTTATGAGGAGCGAAATACTTTGTTACTGAGCATTTATATAATTGGGAAAAATAGACTAGAGAGGCTCACCTGTATTTCCAAAGATTCTCAAGTCATCCACAAATTTTATCATTGTTAAATATTAAGTATTTAATGCTTTCAAGTATTGAATATGAGTCAGAGAGTATAGTTGGCTTGCTTGAACAAGAGATGCTAACTTGAGAGTTCCTACCTGCTGATTGCTGTGGAAGCAGCCATTGTGTTTGGATAAGTGCAATTACCCCCTTTAACAATGGAATTACCTTGTTAAACAATGGTAGAGCTCTGACCAGACAACAGCTAGGATGGTGAACTTTGGATGCTGGCAAGCAGAATCACATCCAGCCAAAAGAAATACAGATTCTAGTCAGTCTCTTTGCAGTCATAAGCCAGAGAAAACAAATGAGTTCTAATTTGAAAACTGCAAATCTTTCCTATTTGTCCAGAACAGAAAAATTAGAAAAACTCATTTGTCTTAATTATTCAACCAGGGCACAAAATCCTTTCATAATCCATGGCTTCACACTTCTCTCAGTGTGTGATTGTCACATACTGTTTGTTAATGTGTAGCATGAGTTAGAAATGCTGAAGCTAATTACGTCTCAAGGTCAAGTTGTTATAGATGTTGGTACTAGTAGCAGATAGAAACTTTTACAGCCTGGATGAGTAAGTATGCTACCTCTAACTAATCCCAACTTTGTCTTCTAGCCAAGTCCCCATCTCTGTCTATTCTCCAGCAAGAACTGCTTAAAGATACCATGAGTAATAGCTTACCCTGTATGATCTTAAGGAAAATGCCACAAAAATCAATAGTATTTGAACAGCTGTATCATAATTCCCTTGTGTCTGGTGACAATAGCTCGTCTCCTCTGCTCATTGGAATGTCCTGAAATGTCTGTTTCTCCTGATAGAATAGAGATTGTACCACACAGAAAGAGTTGCCACTGTTCCCCATTGCGGATCTACTACACATTTCTAAATAATTGTCTATTAATTGCATGCTGAATTAATTTCACATTCTGATTTTTAAACGGAAATATGCATATGGTGTCTCAATGGATTTTGTATGTGAACAGAGTTCAACTTCATTCCCTGCCATTCTTTGGCACTTTGCCCTATCTGTTGAACACACTTCAGGGGATTATTTTTTTTATGGCACTTAATGTGAGAAAAGCATCTGGCACAAACACAAACTATTATTTTTCCTCCCTCTGGGAGGAGGCTTATCATCAACCACAAATTGTGCTATTTATGGGAGCTCTCTTTGCACGCAATATAGCAAAGAAATAAAATGGAATGTGTTTGAAACATCTAGTGAATAACTAGTTAGATGTTTTTAGTCCAGGAACTTCAATGATTAATTCTAGTGATGACTACATTTGAAGAGTTATCTGAAATACCAATTTTTAATACACATACAAATTTCAGTACTTGGGAAATGCTGCTATGCTGTTAAGATCATTTGTAAACTTTGAAAGTGGAGTTTTAGTTTGAAGAAATAAAGAGTACCTGTGGCATCAATATCATACTGTCAGCCTTTGTCAGCCTTACTCACCAACATGGAAATATATACCCTGAATCTGCAAATGAAAAGCACTTGGAAAAAGACTAAATGTTCCACCTCTAAACAAATCAAGAATGGTCTTCCCTTCTAAGTTATGTAGGACTCATATTCTTTAATGAACACTTCTGAGAATCCTCCTTATTGACTCTTCAATGGTAGTTGTTCATGAGATCCAACAATGGCTTCCCAAAACAAAGATTTCATTGAAGCTGTTTTTTTTTTTTCTTTGTCAATGCTAAATGCCATAATGATCCTCTTAAGTACTTAGGATAGACTTCGGATAGAAAGGTGAGGAATAAGATGATAAGCTCAAGAAACTGGATCCTTATAAATAGTGCTGTACAATATTCAATCCTTTTTGCTATCACAGAGGATTTATTCACAAAGGATTCAAGGAATAGCAACTGTGGGCCAAACATAAGGGAAGATTACAGACAAAGTTGGAGTTGCAGTTAAGTTGGGAAATTAATCAGAAACAGATGTTAAGGGAAGTTACTGAGAAATGTCATTTGTAAGACAAACTGAAGGTATTTTTTTCTGTTTAAACATTGAAACACAATCTTTAGTCAGCTGTAGCATTTGAATGAATGGACTAAGATTCCAACTAACAATGTATGAGGATAGTATATTTACAGATCTCTTATTGAGGTGGAGTAGATTATGTCTCTGCTGAGAAAAGAGAAATATTTTTGTATGGTGCTTAGATTCTTTTACTTTTCAACTACACAGTAATTCCTCTTTCCATCCGCACATCACAATTAAGTAATTAGGAAGAAAGAGCAATTTTCCTCTACCATATAGGATCTTGTGTCTTATTGGTTAGTCTTTGGAGGTTAAGCTCATAATGACATAAGGTCTACCACTACCACAGCAAAATGTTCCACAAGAAGGTAAGTGAGGTGTTCTCAAAACCTGGCAATAAGGTTGTTCTAATTGACTTAAAATTGCAGTGGATGAAATTAGCCTTTTATAAGAACCTTATCAAAGAACAGGTCAAAAGCAGAAAAGCAGAAGAGAGTACTAATCAGAGGCTGACTGGATGTAGAAAAGAGACTTGTCTTAATGAATATCATTACCATGTCTGAACTAAGACCATTAGTTGAATAGATTTCATCCTGGCATCTAGAAGAAGGGAATTTAAAGATTAACTACATATGAAGAGCTTTCTCTTCCCTTGATAAATATAGAAACCAAAATATATACCACTACTCGATGTGGTATTTGTGTGTGCCATCTGTTTTCTTACTACCAGAGAAGAAGTGATCTATTCAGTAAATTTTATTTTTAGAAGTTATAAATGTAGCATTTAAAATCTTTTAGGGGTAAAATGTGATATATTTTCACTCTTCATCGGGGCTATGGTTGGTACTCCTATAAAAAAGACAGATTAACAAGATAATTTATTCAGCCATTTACATAATATGGAAGTATTCTAAATACATATTCAACCTCCAAAGAAAACTCCATTCTTACCCTCAAACTTGATAAAGACTGGGCAGTAATGCAGAAAATGATTGAATGAAACCACATGGTCTAAAGATAGTATGCTATGTGAGGGACTCGTCAAGGACTTTATGAGTTTCTCCCTTCTTTTAATGGGACAGGATCCTTTCTGCAATGAAGGACTTGCAATCTGCTATCAGGCAAGGACAGTCAGGGAATTTCTTTCTGATCAGCTTGTACACAAAAAGGCAGAGAAGCTGTCAGAGAAGTATCAAGATGATTCATTGCTACCTCTGGAAGACAAGGTTTGTAGTTTCTATGACCTTTGTTCCAAATAATCTTTTGGGGGGAAGAGGAATTGTTGAGAGTATGCCTTTCCTTGATAAGAAAGAGAAGAAAGAGAAACAGGAAAAGGAAAAACTCAGAGAGCTCTTAGAGATCCTTGCTGAAATGTTTTCCTTCAGACAACAGCATTTAACATCTAAGGGACAATCTGTGCAGTATCATTCTCTGGCTCTACCAACCTGAATAATTTCTCAATTTCAAGATTCCTCTGAGCCGGGTGAGATCTGAAATCAAAGTTCAAAGCCAATCCGGGCAATAAAAAGTCAAGAGACTTATCTCCAATTAATCACTAGAAAATGGGAAATGGGCTGTGGCTCAAGGGTAGGGTGATAGCCTTGAGCTGAGAAGCTTGGGGACAATTTCTAAATTACTTTATTAAAGGTATATTAAATGCTTTTGGGGCACATGGTTTCCCAAGAGTATTTGCGATTAGCATTGAAAAAGTAAAAGTTAATCATTTGTAAAAATCAGCCAGCAGTTTGGCCTAGTGGTAGAGTGCTTGCCTAGCATGCGCAAAGACCCAGTTCGATTCCTCAGTACCACATACATAGAAAAAGCTGGAAGTGGTGTTGAGCCCTAGCCTTGACAAAGTCCAAGGACAATGCTCAGGCCCTGAGTTCAGGCCCCAGGACTGGCAAAAAAAATTTGTAAAATCTTGAATTTGTTCCATAAAATTAAAAAGTATATATACAGAACATGTACTTTTCTAATTTGCTACTATCATTTGAATCTCTCTATTTTTTGAATATAGCAGGATCAAAATATATTAATAAAATTAATAAAAAGTTTGTGTGTTCATGCCAAGTTAGTGCCTTCCAGTCTTAACTACAAGAGTTTTCTAAGTGATACTTGTTGAAGCTCAGCTTCTACTGTTTATGCCAGCAAGTGATTTTCCCCATTGGGCATATATTAACGATTTATTTTTTGTAGACAAGTGCACAAATATGATTAGCTTTTGCAAATTGCTCTTTATTCTGTTACTGGTAAGTAATTTTTATAATATTACAATGAAAACAGATGCTATTTTCTACTATATATTCGGCTGTAATGAGCTAATTCAATGTGTTAAGACAACAAAAGAGCTTCAAGAATGATTCAGTGATGCAAGCTGCTTGGACGCCAGGAGGAAAATCAAGCGTGAAGTTTGTAAATGTAATTCCAAAATGTGGCTTCTACTAAAGAATTACAGAGACCCATTTTTGATGCCTATTCATAGCTATGTATTTAAGCTAATTTTATAAACTAAAAAAACAGAAGTTTCTACAGGTGTTTTTGCTTATTGCCCATTCTTCCATTTCCTGAAACGAACTACCAGTGTTCTTTGTGTTGAAGAGAGGATTTATTTGTTTTTTTCTATCTTTGCATTTAAGTAGTTATGCATTAAACACATGGGTAGGTTTTTATTTTATTTTATTTTTCCAGTGGGGCTTAGTCCAGGAGCTGTCTGTGAACTCTTTTGCTCAGGGCTAGCACTCTACTACTTAGAGCCATAGATCCATTTTCAGTTTTTGAGTGGTTAATTATAAATAAAAGTCTCATTGCAACTTTTTTTTCCTTGGTCCTGGGGCTTCAACTCTGAACCTAGCCACTGTCCCTGCACTTCTTTTTTTGCTCAAGGCTAGCACTCAACCACTCAAGCCACTTCCAGCTTTTTTTGAGTAGTTTATTGAAGGTAAGAGTCTCATGTACTTTCCTGCCTAGGCTGGCTTTAAGCTATGATCCTCAGATCTCAGCCTCCTGAGTGGCTAGGATTACAGGCCTGAGCCACCAGTGCCCAGCACATTTTCAGGTTGTACCTAATTCTTCCAATTATTCTCTGGCTTTGCTGAGATTGCTGAGATTTCAGTTGAGACTTATTTAAAAGAACTTGGGGCAGCTGATTCACAGTACATTGGAATTGTTGAATCCAAACTCAAAACAAGCCGTATAGGAATTAGTGTACAATGTATGTTGTATAAATTTGAAATCTTTTGGATGTGAATGATACTTCAAGTGGCTTATGATTATCAGACTTAGTTGGGTGTTAAAGCAGCTCCAAATGTGTATTTTTTAGTACTAGAGCTCTGCTTTATACTTTTGTGATAAAATTTCCATATAGAAAAAACAAAAGTAGAGTAAGGCAAGAAGATGAGAAAGACAAAATTGGCACAGACTCAGGACTCAAGCCTAAAGAATCCCAGGCCCATGGAAGCCAAGGGGGCTGAGTATCTAATATGGAATACTGGTCACTTCTAATGGCTGGTGCCCTGTCATCATGGTGATTAAAAGAACAAGTGACTTTAAAACCATTAAGCTTGGAATGCATTGTGAGTATGGCTATTACCACCCTTGATGCTGTCATTGTTACGACACATCAGATAATCTTGGTAGTGGTTACAAGATACATACAGATTAGCATGTCTTTACACACACACACACACACACGTACACATGCATGCACACACAAACAATACATATATATATATATATATATATATATACTATCTACACCAAGCTAATTTGCAAATGTTCTTGGCTACATTTAACTGCTATTAGGAAATCAAAAATGTATTTGTATTCCCAGAGGTATAAATCATACTAAATCAAGAGCATTTGATTATTTGAAGCCTTGGAATTGCTAACGCGGTAGACAAGAATAGGACAAAGAAAGAATAGTGAATAAGAAGAAATGAAGCATGTCACAGACAACATGCTTTTCTATATAGAAAAATACAAAAAAAGGAGAAAATTCAACTGGAACTAATAAGAAACTATAACCTAGTTATAGACCACAATGTTTATATATAAACAATTACTATCCTATATACCGAAATGAACAGAAGAACTTGAAACTAAAAGGATACAAATGTTTGTATTAAGCACCTCCCAAAATTAACTCCTTATATAACAGTCAAGCAAGGAATGTATAAACAATATCTACACAGTAAAGCTATAGCACTGATGAGATGAATCAAACAAGAACTAAATAAATGGAAATATTTCATGTCTGTGAATAGAAATACACAATATTCTCAAGGTGTCTGTTCTTCTTAACTTGTTCCATACATTCAATGTCAGATCAACTAAAATTCTAAGGTACAAATCAAAAGTTTATGATGAGAGGAAAAGGCTCAGAGCAGCCAACACATATTAAAAGAAAAAGAACAATGTTGAATAACCAGCACCAACCAATACAAAATCAAAATTTACTATACATTTTTTGTAGTCCAAGTCAGTTTATTACTTGTCAAAGACTAGCTGAATGGATTGATGAAACACAATAAAGTAAATAAAAACAAGAAAGAGTTCCAGAAGTGACCTACATAATGAAAAGAGTAGGGCTATTAGTCTTTCCCAAAAGTAATATTGGAACAACTTGACATTTATATCCAAAAAGATTTAGATTAAAAAAATCACAAACTTCAAAGAAATTCCAGAAATGTATCAGATCTAAATAGAGAGTGTAGAGGTCCTGGGAGATGGAGGAGGAAATCCAAATATTGTTAAGATTGGTGATACTTGCCAGTCTTGGAGCTTGAACTCAGGACATGAGCACTGTCCTTGGGCTTTCCTCAAGGCTAGTGTTCTATCACTTGAGCCACAGTACCACTTCTGACTTTTTCTATATAAGTGGTACCGAGGAATCGAACCTGGGTCTTTGTGCATGTTAGACAAGTAACTGATGAAAGAAAGGATTGACAAGATGGAATTTCAGTACAATATTTTAAAAATCTGCTTTATGAATGACATTGTTCAAAGACCAAATGGTAAACCACATGTTTGGGAAACGTGCACCACATACATTTTATTAAAAAAAATACCACTATCCAGAGTATAAATGGAAGGGCTGTACATAGTGGCATGTGCCTATAATATCAGCTCCATAGGAGACAAATATAGAAGGATTATAGTGCTAAACAGCCCTCGGCAGAAAGTGTGTGTGTGGAGGGGATGAGGGTTTGAAACCTATTTGCAAAGAAAAGTCTCAAGTAGTATAGTTAGTACCCTCATAGCAAGCCCAAAGCCCTGAGTGTCTATTCCAGTTTATTTTGACAAAATAAAAATACAAGGAGTTCCTATAATTTTACAATACAAAAGCTGTAACCTAAGGAAAATTGAACCATACACTATTACAAGAGGATACACAGGTGGGAAACCAGTACATGAGAAAAGATACAGTACTTCATGAGGGAAAAGCAAATTAAATCTGCTGTAAGATAATGTACAACCATCAGAATTGTGACAATCTACAAGTCTAGATGGCTGTGTCTCAAGCCTATCCACTGAGAAGGCTTAGGTCCTCAGAATAGAGGCTAGACAAACAAATCTGAGAGATTCTTGTCAACTGAATGTCTATGAAGAAATACACGGATTTAAAAAGAGTACTCTTGGGATAGTACTTTGCCGTAAGAAACCAGCATGTACCTGGATGATCTAAGTGTGGAAGGTAGATGCCACAACTGATACCAAACATGCAAAAGAAATGCAAAGAAGATAGGTGCAAACGTTTATGTATATTGGTTATATATAATAAATTAATAAATAAATGTTCCAGCAACTTGAACATTTAATCTCTCCTTCTACTCACCGCCTACAGACACACTTTTCCTAGGTCTTGAATTTCAGGTCTAATCTCTGTCCCTGAGCCTCTTTGTGCTCAAGGCTTGTGCTCTATCATCTGAGCTACAGTGCCACTTCTGGCCATTTCTGAATGTTAATTGGAGATAAGAGTGTCATGGACTTTCCTGCCCTGGCTGGCTTCAAACTGTGATTCTCGAAACACAGTCTTCTACTCAGGATTACAGGCTGAGCCACTGGCATCCAGCTCCAATTAAAAAATGTTTCTATTTATCTCTTACAAAATGATTTCAGCAGATATTGAGTTAATTCTGCACTATCTGGTAGCCACTGTTCTATGTGCTTTTGGATTTATGAAACACTTAGTGGCAAATCAAAGGATTGACAAAGACAAATAGCCAAGGAAATTTATGATTTATCAATCCAAAATATCACTTGCCTCTGGATTTGGAGTTTGCTCCACTGCCTCATGCAGGTCCAGAATGTTAGGGTAAAGACTCAGTGATTCAGAACCAGGGTATGTATTCCGTGAAGACAGCTATAATCACAGCCATAAATTTATGAGTTATGCATAAAGCTGCAATGACAAATGAGGCCACAAGCCAGCCTAGGACCCTGAAATCACTGATGTACTACCTACCCACTAGTGAGTAAAACAGCAGGTGGCCCTCATCCCACAACTTGCAGCTTTAAATCTTCCTTACTGACTAGGAAATAAGCACTGTACCATTTAATATGAGCAGGGAAGTCACTTCATCATGTGTCTGTCCTGTGAACTGCTGACACAAAAACTTTTCCCCACTTAAAAAAATCACAAGTCCTAAGCCATCCCTTCAGAGTTGGAAAATGCTTGTCTTTTGCCCAAGCAAACTGGCCTTTTTTGAAATTAAAGGTTAATTTCTACTGAGAAACTTTGGGTGCATTCAATACTTGATGCTACTTGTCTTGAACACCTGATACTATGGGAGTAAACTTTTCGTGAATTTGTGCATTGAGTATGAGGATATTTCTAACCATAGCTGTGCCTCTATTGTCCATTATCTGCCTGATACCAAAATAGCTCTTCATTGCATACTATTTTTAAAAAAATTAGGTTAAGCTTACATTTATTACACAAGATCTTTTGGCTTAGAATAAGAAAGGAAGGAAGAGAAAACCCCAAATCAACCTGTCAGTTATCAAAAAAAGCCACAGGTATGTTAAAAAAATTATCCCAAAAGGACAAATTGACCAAAACAATAGGTTGTAGTGGCAAAACCCAATTAACATTCAATTCTGTTACTAAAGCAAAAAAAATTGTTGAACATGCAATAGTCTTTGCCAATGCCACATCATTTGTGATTCTGAGAAGAAAATGAGTATGAAAAAAATCCCTTTCTTGTGGTAATATCAAACTTAAGGGAGTAAAGTGCTACTAAATATGTACTTTAAATTTCCTGTTTTGCTTACAAGACCCCCATTGGTCTTCAGAGATGTCTCATATGATACTTCTAAATTCTGTATCTCACAACTGAAAATCTGAGACATGTAGATGTTTAAAAATATTTACTAACCCTGAATTGTACAAGTAATAATACTGAGACTAGTATTAGCCTTGTCTAAATCTTTAGCTCATCTGTCTCCAAGGTGAAACCAATAGAAACTAGAAAATAACCTTTCTAAAATTTATTCTAAACTTGTATTGTGGAGCAAACATACAAACAAATCATTGGCCTTGGAGATTTGTCTAGATATTGCCCCAAGATTGGGACAGGCTACTTTATTAATAGACCCACTATGATATCTACTATATTAATATGATCCTTATACCCAAATATCCAACAAAGGTGGTTTAGTTGGTCTGAAATGCACACACACACACACACACACACACACACACACACACACACACACACGCGCGCGTGCGCGCACGCACAAACATCCTTGTGGAACTAAATTCAATTTTCAGCTGCAGCAGCTCGGTCCCACAGAAGCTGACCACAGAAGCAGGGAGCTAGAGGAGAGTTTATACACGCCGTGCACTCAGATAAGCACAGCTGGGCTGACGGGACTTCCTTCCCTAAATTCTGTTGCCAAGCTGAATTTTATGATCTTCCCTGGCAGATGATCAAATGCAAACTCTTAACTTACAGCCAAGTTATCTTAGAGCAGCTGTTGGAAGAAATCATTTAGAATGCAAATCTGGTCCTTAATGTATGGGAAAACTGTTGTGGTGATGGATGGTTTTTGTGCCAGGAGTTCACAAGACACTCCTGATGCCCCTGAGAATTATGCAGGAAGAAAAATGCTGCTGCTGGCTGTGTTTATTTATTTTCTTTAGAGCAATTGCCCCTGGAGAGAGCAACGGAAAGAGGCTGCAGGTGTGTAAACTTGCCTCAACTCAAGGATGATTAAGATTATAGACAGAGATACTAAGTTAATCTCTGGTACTTTCTTAGTACCTGGTACCACACTTACTAGAGGTTCAGTCCACTGAAGTACCTGGAAACAAGCATGGAACAATTCATGTAGAAGTCTTTGTATTGTAGCCATATCACCACTTATCATTGGCCCAAACAATTGGGTTTCTATGAGTCATCGAATAAAGTTGATGATGTCTTCTAGTTGTTTTTCACAGTTTTACTCATGAGCTAGTCTGTTTCATATCTCTGTAAAAAATGCATTTAAGGGTGAAGGGTTGATTTGGGTTATGGGCTTTAGGGCTTTCAGCTCTTAGTCACTAGGTCCCATGTCTTTGGGCTGGAGATAGCCTTTGTGATTCTGGCAGAAGTGTGAGGAAGAGGTCTGTTTGCATCACGGTAGCTAGGAAGCCAAAAGACCTAGAGTGAAATAAAAGGTCTAAGCTCCCCATACCTTTCTCAAGAGCATGCCTCCAAGGATCTGCCATTCTCCTTTCAGGCCTCTCCTCCTCAGCTGCTCCTCTATCTCCCAGTGGTGCTATGGCTTGGCAACCAAACCCTCAATACATGGGCATTGGGAGAACTCTCAAGAAGGATTCATTTAATTTCCAGCTAACAAGGACCTTCTAGCATGTCCAATGCATCAATAATTAATTGAGTCATTCGATGTCTCTTCTTTTGAGTTGAATAAATTTTGAGACATTTCTCAAAATTTACCGCAAAAGTATGTTTGGTGATAATACCAAAGAATGCCTGGATTCACTGTGAAACAATCTAATGGCTAAATGGATATTATGCTATAAGCAAGTGGAGCAAGCTTCTGGGAAGAAGGCAGCTCATCCCATCTTTCCTCAGGATCATCCTTCCTTGTGGGTGGACTGCAGGATTTGATAGACTGAGTAGGAAAGAAGAGGAAGAGACACCTGGAAAGGGATGAGCTATCACATGGTTTGAATAAACCAATGTTTGGTTATATAAGGGCTAGTGAGCACCACAGTATCCATTTTATAATTAATTTATGCATTCAATAAGTGTTTGTTAGCTATTATCTGCCAAACACTATTTGCCTGCTTGGAGAGAACAATGACTCAAACTGCAAAACATTTTCCCTGATAGAACTTGTATACTATTTGGAGGTATATGATAGCCATAATAAATACATATATTACATGAGATGTCAAAAGACTTATTAAATACTTGGTGAAAAAAATCATCAGGTAAGGCAGATGAGGATAACGGGTATTGAACCAAAGGTCAGAGAACTTGGGTACATGAACCTCAGAAAACCCTGGTACCTGAGTAAAGCCTGAAGAGAAAAACCAGAAGTATCTATTGGGCAAATAAGAGTCAGCACAAATCAAAGGGAGGAGGGGGGAGCTTGGAATAGTCAATGTATAGTAGGGGAGAATCAAGAGTTTAGTGACAAGTGAACTGGTTAGTCTGATTGCAAAATGTCATGGGTTATTTCAAAAGTCAAGAGGAATAATATCTAATACAATATTCTAAATAATTATACAAGAAAGATCAATGAACAAAGTACATCAAATTTTATATAAAAACAGAATTACTCTTGTACTTCTATGACTTGTCCTACCTCACCTGTTTCCAATAAAGCTTTATTTACAAAAATAGGTGACCACCCTAGGGTTACATTGCCAATTTTGTCTTTGGAATATTGCATTAAAGTATTATCAGGCTTAGTTACTAACAAAAATTAATCACCTTTTGAAATTGTGTGTCCCATACTAGCATGTCACCAGAAGTGGCCTTATGTTTTGAGTATTTTAGAATTCAGATATTTTCAGCTAACTAAATAAAAGTTTTGAGAGAACAGACAAAAATATTTGATTATGGACTTGGGGAAACAACTCAGTCAGATAAGTAAGAGAAGAAATACATTAGAAATGAAGAAATATATTAGAAACCTATAGCAATTACTAATCCCTTCCCCTTTCCAGACAACAAAAACATTCTTCCATGAAGCAAAGTTGGGTAGCATTTCTGGAGAGACATCTCTTAAGACATGGTAAGTCTAGTGTTGAGACTTGCATTTTCTTTGAAAGAATGCATCTTGATCACTGTTGCTCCATTCATCATTCGATCCCCCTCTAACTCTGTCAAAACTCATCTATCCTCTCAAGTAGGAGTTTGTTCCAAAGTAATAGAAACAATATTTTATACAGTAATTAGTCTTGGATTGCAGTCATGCTTCTATCCAAGAGTAAGTTCTTAACATTTTCAATGTAAAGATTGGCAACTTGGTTTAAGTTAAAGAAGACAGTAGGGTCAATATTTTAGTAGTTAGAGTTCACTATAAAATGCATTACTTTAAAAATCTACATCGTGTTTTCTGCCAACAAGTAATGTGCTAATGGAATGAGAAGCATAATGGAATGAATTAAGCATCACTAGAAGGGAAAAGTTGTAAGAGAGAGACAGACAGATATTATTTCTTGAGTTATTTATTTAAAAGAAAGATTTTTCATTTTATATGTATCTACAATAAGTAGTCATATATGTTCAGCCAATCTGAGTATTTAATAAATGTATAAATGTTGTCACTCAGGATGACTTTCCAATGTTCACTGTTATATCATATGTTGTGTGACAGTATGAAATCAGACTGTAGGCTAAGATGACAGGTTTGTTGGTTTTTTATTTTTTTCTGGTAAACAAACCATTTTGACTCTCCTCTCTGGGCTGAGGAGGGCTAAACATTTTGACATGTGGGCTGGGAGTTTGGCCTAGTGGTAAAGTGCTTGCCTAGCATGCACAAAGACCTGGGTTCAATTCCTTGATACCACATACATAGAGAAAAGTCGGCCGGAAGTGGTGCTGAGACTCAAGTGGTAGAGCTCTAGCCTTGAGAAAGCCCAAGGACAGTGTGTTCAGGCCCTGAGCTGAAGCCCAGGACTGGAAAAAAAAAAAGACATGTTCTTCATGTCATGAGAAGATTTAGGATGCTGACGGCCAAGCAGAGTGATAATACTGGTTACAATATAATATCTAAGTTTATATTAAAACTTGTATAATGAAAAAGCCATGCTTGACCAAACGGATCAATTCTGATCCACAGAACACCACAAAGATAGCAATGAAACCCTCCAGATTCTGCTCTTCTAAACTGGAAAGTATCATCCAGTGTTTAAAGGCTTTTGCATTTCCATAAAGTTCATCTTCTCATTTACTGATGTTATTTTCTCTCATTCTTGTTCCATAAAGAACCAATAATAGCTAAATGCCAGTATTGAAGAAGAACCAAAAACTCCCTCTTTATTGACCTATTTATTTTACTCAGAAATAAAAAAAAATGTATCACTGTCATACGAAGGGAAAACCATAAAAGAAATGGTAAGGCTCTAATTAAGCCTTCTACTACAAACAGATGATTTCTGATCAAACTCACATTATTCTGTTGTTTCAAATGCTATTTGCACTCTAAGTGTTACATCATCTTTAATGATCTTCTAAATTATCGTTATAGATTTTATGAAGTAGTTAAAAATACTGCAACATACTAGGGAAAGAAAAATAATATAGAATATACAAGATCACACAAAATGGTCTTAATCATATATTTATTTTAAATTCCTTATGAAATCAATAAATGTTATGTCAGGGTAGTATTTTATCATTGTTCTAACAACTGTACTGCAAATGGTACTGTTTTAAGAAATATAAGCCGGCTTTGAAAATTAAGAAATACATTTACCACATATAACATATTATAGTCACAGTGAAAAGCAGAGCTCATTTTGTGCCATTGCTTTTAAATATTTACTTTTCAATGCCTTTATAAAACTATCAAGGCAGCTAGTTAGTGTTACTTAAAATAAGATGGAAATTAAAGATAAATATTCCCTTGCCCATGCCAAAACATAAAACAAAATCCTAACTTAGAAAAGCATTAAAAAAGTCAACAAAATTAGACTTGCAAACATTCTAGTAAAACATATGCTAAACTGTTTTTACAGAAGCACTGAATATTCATTGAATTGTAATTCCTATGATTTTAATTTCTGCAATATCTGCATTAGTGCTTAGAAAAGCTAATATGAAAATAAGGATTAAATAGATCACGAGCTATTCTTTTGAATTAAAAAGGCAAGAGTGGAGTGAGAACAATTGAATGCAAATAATTGAGCAAACTGTGTGAGTTATTTTGGGAGAATATTTTGTATGAGAGAGAAGATAGAGTCAAAGACAGCCATGACAACCCAATAAGATCTGTAAATGCTAAAACCATGGACAAAGCCTTGAAGGGAACACTTTCTCATTGGAGGGATGATGAATATGCCTCCAGGTGCTGTGTGTGCACTGATGGGCTGAACAACAGAACAGAACTTATACCTAGCTGTAATCAAGAGTGATTGATGGTTGGGACAAAAAAATGTTGATTATCATGACAAGTTCACTGATGCAGAGAAAATAAGCTCTGCTTGAAGAATGGCTAAAACCTGTTCAGACTACTTTCTGAAATTTGCTTTATAAAGGAGTCTGAGAGACAGTCAGAAGTTGGGGCAGGCACCTGTTGTAATGATACCCCAGGTAAGAACCAATTTGCCAGGCCTCATTCTCCACAGATTTCCTATCTGAGGAATTTTAAAAGCTCACGGATACCCAGTAAAGGGAAAACACAGATAATGTGTAATGGAAAGATCTCCTTTGCTTCTCAAAGTATCACTGCAAATCACACACAGAACTTGAAAATTAAACATTCCTAATATGAAGTGCTTCCATTTGTCCTCCTCACTTCCTTCTACAAAACAAACGCTTTCCCTGAACAACTTCAGCCTTTGCCATCGTCAGATTCAATTTATATCACAACACAGATTTGCCTGAGACAACAAGCCCCACTGGTAGAATTTCACATTTAAAATAAGCTTTGGACAGCTTCACAAAAAGGTGAACCTGAGCCAAAATGTGCGCGTAAACTGCTTTAAAGCAGTACCTAGAGTGTGTAAATTGCAGAATATGTAGGAATATGTGAATCTTTTATTTAGGCTCTCAGGATATATAATAAATTCAGTTGTAAGTTGTACCATGCAACTTATCATATGTCTGATATGATTGTATTATCCTTCAGCCTAAGGTTAAATCAAATCCACTGCTCCTAAACTAATTGCCATCAGAAACTTTTAGTGTGATAAGGTAACGAAAAGTGTGTATTTGTTTAACCTATAAAAAGTGCTTTGTTCCTTTGGGTACCTGTGAAAGAGTAATGTATTTTATTGCAATTAGTCTAGTCAATTAATAGAGAGAATAAGACTTAATAGAAAAGAGACCAGTGTAAACAGCATCTGTACACCACAAAAGGAAAGTCACAAGAAGAGACACCATTGGGAATTACTCTAATCAGTCTTTTGCTGTTCTACTCAAGAACAAACAACTCTTCAATTCTAGTTCCTAGTCACGATGGAATGAGTGGTTTACGAAATGCTAATTAAAGCATAACAAAAAAATAACAAACTGTGCAATAGTACTGGTAAATAGTGACTATAATTAATGGAAAAGGAATAAGCAAACGTGGACTTTAAGACTTTCAAACTACTGGTGTTCATTCAGTTTTTACTTTTGGCTTCTACAAGTTTTGTTAGTGACTGTGAGACATGGAGAAACATATACGGTGGTTAAAAAGAAAGAATACATGTGATTAAATTTATGCTAGTTACACACATCAGGTAGTTTCTGGAACTGGGTTACACCTAGGATTTATTTTCTGGTTATGAAGACTTTATCATCAATAGATGGAGATGGAAGGGACTGAAGTTCAATACCAGCCCCAGAAAAAAAATTCTAAATACCCAGTCATAAAAAAGTAAGTGGTGTATGATTTCACAGGTATGTAATCTCAGGTACTCTATTTTTTTTTTTTTTGCTTTTGTGGGTCATGGGTCTTGAACTCTGGGTGAGGACGCTGTCCCTGGCTCAAGGCTACCGCCCTACCCCTGGAGACACAGCACCACTTCCCATTTTCTACTGGTTAATTGGAGATAATTTTATCTCATATTGTTACAGCATTTTACCTTGTTATCTGATATATTGTAAATATGTTTATTTGGTTATTTGAAATAGGATAGGGAAGGGGGAAAACAAGATGAGGGGCAGGGGTGGAGGGGAGGGAAATGAGAAAGGTTATCAATGTGAAGTAATGCACCTTCTCTCTGGTGAATATAATGTAATCCTTCTATTAATTACAATAAAAAATTGGGGCTGGGAGTTTGGCCTAGTGGTTAAAGTGCTTGCCTAGCATGCACGAAGACCGGGTTCGATTCCTTGGTACCACATATATAGAAAAAGCCAGAAGTGGTGCTGAGGCTGAAGTGGTAGAGCTCTAGCCTTGAGAAAGTCCAAGACAGTGCTCAGGCCCTGAGCTCAAGCCCAGGACTGGCAAAAAAAAAAAAAAAAAAAAAAAATATATATATATATATATATATATATATGGAGAAAAGAACCTCTCAGACTTAAGTGACTGGGCTGGCTTTGAACCATGATCCTCAGATCTCAGCCTCCTGTGTAGTTAGGATTACAGGCATGAGTCACCATGCCTGGCTCAGGTACTCTTCTTTTTGCTTTTCTTCTTTTTTTCTCTCTCTCTTTCTTTCTTTCTCTCTTTCTTTCTCTCTCTCTCTCTCTCTCTCTCTCTTTCTTTCTTTCTTTCTTTCTTTCTTTCTTTCTTTCTTTCTTTCTTTCTTTCTTTCTTTCTTTCTTTCTTTCTTTCTTTCTTTCTTCTGTGGGTCATGGGGCTTAACTCGGCCTGGGTGCTGTCCCTGAGCTCTTCAGCTCAAGGCTACTGCCCTACCCTTGAGTCAAACCCCATTCCTCCATTTCTTCCCATTTTCTAGAGGTTAATTGGAGATAAGAGTCTCAGGTCCTTTTGCGTCTAGGGTGGCTTTGAACCCAGATCCTCAGATCTCAGCCTCCTGAGTAGCTAGGATTACAGGTATGAGCCGCCACTCCCTCTGGCTTAGGTACTCTTTAAATGGAGGTAGAAGGAAAATGTTCCATAATTAGGGAAGTGGAAGCAAGGAGCAAGGAGGAAGATGCAGGAAATTGACGACTCTATTTGAAACAAACCAAAGCACAGGAGACTGGATATGGCTCAAATGGTAAAGATCTTCCAGAAGTGTGAAGTCCTGAGTTCAAACCCCAGTACTAGAGAAAGAAACAAAGGGAAAGTGGGCTGGAGGAGGGACAGACAGACAGATGCTATATTGGCCAAATTGACTATAAGCCAGTGTTGAGATTTCTGGTATACTCTGAAATCAAACATAATCTGAAGTAAAAATTAAGATTTTGTTACTATAGAGACTTTTTTAAATCATCTAAAATGTTGAGGTTGTTACAAAGAAAACATTCAGAGTCTTCATGTTTCAACCAGAATTTTTAGGCTACACTAAATCTCATTTATTGATTTCCATTTCAAATATTCCCTTGAGTTTTCAAGTAGTTTGTGTTATGGATCTTAACTTGAAGACAGCTTAGACGCTGCAAAAAAATAGGAAACTCAAATATTTATTTTTGACTCAAACTGTAACCAGTACTGTAAATAATTCTTCATAAATGTCAAAAAACTTTAGAGATTCTTCTACCTTCAAACCTGTCAGAGCAATAGGAAAAGTATTTCCTATTCTTAACTATTTAGTTCATTTTTCCATTTTAACTTTCCTTGTGGGATGTTTTAAATGGTCAGAGAATCCCTAATAATAATGGCTTCTTGCTTCGTCTTCTAGAGGATCCATGGACAACTTTTATTTTACACAACTGGAAACAGACTTCTTGCTTCCCGACTGCCCGCTTCTTTCCTGATCCAGATCTAATCTTTTATGCTTGGACCAGGCTTACTGTCGCAAACCTTTTTTCTCTCAGCATACAGTTCCATTATAGTAATGTTTCTTTAACTGTCTCTCGAATTTAAAATGTGCTTTTATAATGTGACTACTATTGCCTTTAATACTGGCATCCGTCTTTGATTCATTTCAGGGGTTCAATATATATAGGGCCTTAGTGGCCATTTGACTTAGTTGAGAACTATTAGTTGATGTCAATGTGATTCTCAAAAGACATTCGCTCCCCGGGGCATGGCCTGTCACTCAGCATGAAAAATGAAAGCCCTACACTGGCACTTAAGGTCCCTGTTTCTTGTCCTCCTCGCTGTTTCAACAGCTAGTGACATTGAAAAGTCAATTAAATATTTGTCTTGTTTTTCTCATCTGTAACTCTACAAATGAACTGAAAGATTACTTACACATCTCTGTGTCCTAATATAAATTGGTTGAGTGGTCAACCCAAAAGCAGCACTCCCTTTACTGATGGTATGGTAATAGATTCATTTACTAGTCATATTTAAAACAAATATACTCCTTTCAGACTCTTTAGAAATTCAGTGATCCAATTTTCTATGTCTAATAGAAGTTGCCAAAAACCAAATTTATTATTCTGTTAAATAATAATACATTTTGAGAAATACAAGCCCTTGACTTTTGCTTTTTTCTCCTTTATCTTTCATGTCATCCCAGATGGCATTCTGGGATATCAGTGCCAGATTTAGAAAATCCCAAAATATTCCAATAGTTGGGATTTTATTTTTGAAGTCTTGCCCAGAATATACATTGCTTTTATAAATTTCTGTGTTCTTGGCTGACTCATGCCTTTTCCCTGAAACTCCTATAGCTAGACTCAGTAATTCTTGCTTGTGCCTTCTCTCCAGATTTTCCTTACTGAAACTTCATGACAGAACCTTAGGTGTCACTCCAGATGTACAAGTTTCTAGAACATAGGATGTGTCCAACTACACAATCAGAGGCTAAGCTCTTCAGCAGAGCTCTCCCAGCTACACAACCCAGATTCAGCCACAGCCTACAGACTCCTGTGGTTCTCTCACTGTCTCTTCCACAGCCAGTGTCTATTCGGGACTGACCCTACAGAACCACTAAGCCCAAACACATTCTCAGAGGCATCTCTCATTGGAGCTGAATGGCCCTGTTAAAACTGCGTTTGAAGAAGAATGAACCCTCAATGAGATGGCCACAGTGTTGAGGCCAGAGCGCCAAGCAGTTGTGAGTCCTGGAGACTGAAAGTACATACTCCTGTGAGAGGCATGTTCTATGTTCCAGTGCTGCCTACGAACTGAATTTAGATCTAGCTATTGCATTTCACAAGATCCTTTGAAACACAACAATACCAACAACACACTTTAAAGAGGTTCGGTACATTTGGTACATGTCACTTACCCAGCTCAAATTATCCCTGCATGTTTTTTTTTTGTTTGTTTTTTTTTAAACCAAGAATATATACATTATTTCCACAGAAAAATACTAAATACTAACATGGCCAACAAACTAGATCCCTTTAAACACTTTTCTTAAAACAAGCAATATCATTTTCAAATTTTGCTGTTTCTTAAAATCATTATGTCCAATGAAGTAAGGCTCAGAGAGACAAATGGGGGATAATGTCTTTCATATGTGAAAGGTGGGACTAAATTATATAAAATACATAAACATATACAAAGTCATGTTAATGAAAGGACGGTATGTGCAAGGGAAGATTCCAATGGTGTATAACCCCTTTGAACATTAATTTACTATTTAACAAAATGAATAGTAGGAAGCCAGAACACAGGGGTTTTGGAGCATGGGTAAAGTCAGGGGAAACAGTTACAAAGTAATGGAGAGAGGAAGTTAGACTGACTATTCAATATAATTCTGTGGAAATGGAAGGGGAATTGAGGGTATGGATGGAGTTGGGAGAAATAAGAATGATGGAAGGAATGACATCGCACTCATGAACTGACATGTTGAATTGAGACCCCTGTGGACAGGTATTTATAAATATTAAAAGGGAATGTAATATTTAACAAAGGAAATATGAAAACATTGATTATCTCATAATTTGAATATAGATTTTTTTAGTCTTCTCCACTACAGTTTGTAATCCATAGTTTATTCAATTCCTGTAAGATCACTGACACCATGGCTGGTTGGGTCTCACCAGATGGCTGCGTGCGCTTCCTAAAATTCTGTGCTGCTGTGCTGGTTGCTGTCTCCAGGTTTGGTGTTGGAGGCACAATTTACAGGCATGGTTTACAGTAAACTTTGCCCCTAGGCTATTAAATCCAAGGATGCATTTTCAATATGAGACTAATGAAGTCTGCGCACACTCAAGGGCTTGTGTTTACACTGCAAACCCTTCCTAGACATTAAAACTATCTTTAGGACCTCATATGATAACTGTATGAAACGGGAAACACCCGCCTAAACTCATTACAGTCTGAAGGGTTAAAAGAATAAAAGTTTAGAAGGAAAAGACATGTAATCTTCCTGATCCAGTGATGAAAGCACAACAAGCTGTTATTTTCATTGGAAGAAGAAGCTTTGAAATGTAAAAAACTTCATAAGGAAGGAGTGCTTCCCTCTGAGACAGAAGATTCAATAAGGACTCAACAAAACTGTAGTGTGGTAATCTAGAATGAATCTAGGTTTTAAAATGGAAACAAACATCCAGATTTATTGGCAAAGAGTCAAAAGATAGTTTTAAAAGATTAGAGTGTTTTTTTTCTAAGGATTAAAATAGTATATAGCATATATACATAGAGGTATATTTACATATATATACATGTTTGTATACATCTATGTATATTGGCTTTGACTTACTTTATGTAGGCTTTGTTTGCATATATCAGTTGATAAGTTTACAAAATATTTAGTTTGGGAACACTTTCTAAATTTAGAAAAAATTTAGTTTGCTCAAAACAAATACGTTATTTTCAATACAGTGGTTCTGCATGACAACATGGTAAGGATATTCAGTGTTGTATTTTAATTGTGCAATACTTGTTATGTTGGTCTTTCATATTATTTTGGCTGATATTAATAATATATGCAAATATATGTATTAATTAAAGTATGGATAAATATCATGAGTGGGCTATCACTTGGAAAACTTAACCAGGATATGGAAGGAAAAATGCTTGTAATCAGTGTAAGACAGAGTCCAACAACCTGAAGTTCTTCTGTGTCCTGATTTATTATTTTTTTTCTCCAGTGAAACACTGAAATAAAAAAAATATTGGCGGATATAATTTATTTGCCTCTCTGTGTGTGTGTGTGTGTGTGTGTGTGTGTGTGTGTGTGTGGTGTGGGGGTTTAACCTCAGCATCCTGGCACTGTCTCTACGCTTTTACTCAAGGCTAGTGTTCGAAAATACATAGCTTTTTGCTGGTCAACTGGGATGAGTGTCTTATGACTTTCCTTCTTAGACTGCTTCAAATCTTGATCCCCGATCTCAGTCTTCAGAATAACTAGAATTACGGGTGTTAACCACCGGTGCCTGCCTTCACTTAAGAGTTCATCAAAAATTTGATTTTAACAAAGACCAAGTGAAATATTTATTGTTAATAATGTAAATCAAAAATACAAATCCTATCAAGTGGCTCAGTATTGTTTTAAACAGAAAAACTAAAACTGCCTCTCTAAGTACAATGATGTGTATTTTGATGTCCTTTTTTTAGCAGTTAATATTATTCAAATGAGGGTGTTATCTCAATGTGAGTATTCAGTCATTAAAATCTTAACACCAAAGGTGAAAGGATTAGGAGTAGGTCCCTTGAGAACTGATTAGATGTTGAAGCCAGTGTTCATGTTGATCAGTCAGTTCCCCTGAAGCACTAGGCCTAAAGGAGCTTTTCATGCTTCCCACTATGTACAACCAACCATCACCCAGGTAGCAAAGCTGCCAGCCCCATAATCTTGGGCTTTCTACTTTCCAGAAATGTGAAAAGTAATTTTTTTGTATAAGTCACACAGCTTACGATATTTTGTTGTAGCAAATAAACTAAAGCAGGTGTTATGCAGCCAAAGTGTTCATTTTCAAGCTAGCAGAAGGAATGTTTGATACTTCTAGTAGCTGGAGATTTGAAGACAGTAGTAGTAACAGTCCTTTAAAAAGAAAGAATAAAGAAAAAAAGAAAAAGACATGTTCTCCCAGAAGACACCAGCCACTGTCTTCAAGCCACATCTACTTCCTGTACCTAATTATCTCTTATCCTGTCCTTATCATCAGAGAATCCAAAAGACCTACCTGCCTGTGCAAATGACATACTGGAAGGCTTAGTATTCTTCACAATCAACATCTATTTGTTTGTCACAATGGTGCCAAATTAGGACATGATTAATGATACCTTGGCTATGTCCATTTTATTAGGCAAGGGTCCTGCATTTTCCCACAGTCTGAACAATTCTTAAATCCTTGTAAATTACCATTCCTATTCTTTCGGACCTTCGGGGATGGGCAGTCACAGACATTTTTAACATTGGCACAACTTTACAGTGGAAGCCTTGTGATAGATCATCATAACAGGTACAGGTAAAGTATGACAGACTATCTCCTCCCATCTCAGTCTCCCTATGAATCTTATTCTATGGGCTTCCATGAGGTAACAGCTTTAGAATTCCCTGCTAGACTGCCAGTACAGCTAAGATTTCTACAATGTGCTTAACTCAGGATGCAGGGTGCATCTGGACCTAGAACCAGTATGCAAACTAGGACATCATAGAAACTGGGACTGTTATATGAACTGGAACTAGCATGAAAGACAAAATTTCAAAAGTCCTGGGAGGGATTAGAGGGAGGAAAAGAGGAAGAAAAACATGGCAGAGGTTAATAATGTTTGACAAGAAATTTACTCACTACCTGTGTATGTAACTGTAGCCCCTCTGTTCCTCATTCTGACAATAAAATTAAATTTAAGAAATAAAATTTCCAAAGTCCCAAATTCAGCCATGGTGTCTGACTTATTTTAGAACAACACTCTGTTAAAACTTGTTTGAGTCTAAATTTGACTACTCTCCACAGGGGAAGTATATTGTCTTTCATTCCCCAAACACTAAAATATACAAATAAGTTTCACACACTTAAGACTGTACACATGTGTGCTTTTTTTCTGCACTACATAAACACATAAAATAATAAATTCTGAAATCAAAATAAATGCTATATTTGGATTTTGACATGCTCAGTTACTGGAGAAAAATACTAAAGAAATCTTTCCTCCTGCAAGTTTAGAATACGTTTTAAAAAATAAATATGAAACAATGCACTTACATCAGAATTAAATCTCAACTGGCAAATGTTGCATGATATGATTTGCTTTCTTCGATGAGGAAGAGGAACTCCAAATGTATGATTTATTACAGCTTTCTGAATTGGGTCCATCTGTAATGAGAAAAAAATACAACAAATAGAAATAAAACTTGTCAGTTCCATTGGAAAGTTGCCTGTTTCATTAAGGAGCCAATCTGTGCAGCTTCGATCTACTGCTCCCATTATAAAGAACATTTCTATGCTAAGAAAAGACATTGCAGCTTGCTTAGAAAATAGATAATAAGACTGAAGCTTACAAATGATAAATGTCCCCGTTAAATCTGCAGACGAAGCTTTTCTCATTTGGGATCAACAATTGTACAAGCTTGATAATCCTTAAGTATAATTAAATGTACTAAAACTCAAGTTCTTGCTAGTGGCAACAGCCTAAACACACAAGTATGCCTGCACCATTCTCCCAAAATGAACTTAAAAATAGATTTGGTCAGTTGGTCAAGTATGAAAATAAGTGATACATCATTATTCAAATTTAGCCTTATATAATATTTTGAATTTGCTATATTTATAAACAGCCAGGTGTGGGTACATGTGTCTAATCTCACCCACTGGGAAAGTAAAGTCTTCATTGAGTATTGTGCATTTGAGGCTAATTAGACAAACTCACCAAGTCTGTATCTCCAAAACAAACGCAAACTAAAGGACTGTGGGTGTGGCTAATGGAGTCAGCACTAGTCTATATGTTCAAGACTCTCTCTAATCCCAAGTACTGAAAAAATTCACAGTATAAAAAGCCTGCTGCTGTTAAGGAAATCATTTAAAAATAACTTGTTGAGCACCTAGTATACTGATATATACTCATATCCTATGGACTATTTTAGGGGGATTCAGAGTTTGAACTAAATATCAACTACTTCTTTTCATCCTATCTTTTTCTTTTTTTTTTATTGTCGGGGATAATGAATAGAGGGGTTACAGTTACTTTCGCCAGGTAGTAGGTGCATTACTTCTAACACATTGATAGCCCTTCTCATATTTTTGTTTCTATTTCCCTCCCTCCCGCCCCTCCCAATCATCTTGTTTCCACCCCCCCATGTCCCTTTCCTATATCAAATAAATAAACTCGTATACAATATACCAGGTAACAAAGTCAGATACAGTAACAATATGAGATTAACCATAAGGGCAAAAAAAATAATGGGAAAAGACTTAGAAAAGATCATACTAAGTGAAGTAAGCCAGACTCAAAGGAACATAGGCTCAATGGTTTCCCTAATTTGTCATAATCGGTAGAAACCTTAGACTCTCCTAGCAGAGATTTACAATAGAATTAAACCTAGATATATAAGGCCATATAGTATTATGCTAAATAAAAGGACCTCCAGGATATAGAAACAAAAGCCATAAAACAGGTGATTGTTGTCCTTAATGTACTATGTTATCTCTCATCTCTTTTGCTGTCCCTTGGTTATCTCATACTGTTACAGTATTTCACCTTGTTGTCTATTGTATATATGTGTTTTTGGTTATTTGAAATCAGATAGGGAAGGGGGAAAACAAGATGAGGGGTGGGGGTTGGGGGTGGGAAATGGGGACCAAGACATGAGAAAGGGTATCAATGTATGTGAAGTAATGCACCTTGCATCTGGTGAATATAATGTAACTCTTCTATCAATTACAATTACAATAAAAATATATGGGAAAAAAGAAACATGTTGCCTATATTTTACTAGAGATGATTTCCGGGATAGCTAGTGTTGAGTTTTTGGTAAGCAACACGCTATTTGGAACTTTCAATAACCCTGGGAATTGGGGATATCCACCTAATCTGTGCCAGAGGAATGCTGGAAGCCGTCAGTTCATTGGAAATGTGACCAGTGCTCTAGATTAAATTCTTTTGTTGAAATTGAATGAGGCTCTGATCACTCTGGTTATAAAATTTGATTTCAAAATGCAAAGTGGTTTGCCTTCTTCAGAGACATTTTTATTTCCATGCATACTTAAGAAAAATAAAAACACTTCACCGAATTATATTTTAAAGATGAATTTTACAAATGGTTGGTATACAACATCCTGCTAAAAGTGTTTGAGCGTTGTAGGAATTTATTATAGAAAAATGATGCAAGTTTACAAAAATGGCCTATAGACACATGAAGAAATGCTCAACATCTCTGGTCATAAAAGAAATGTAAATCAAAACAGCTCTAAGATTCCACCTCACTCCAGTTAGAATGGCCAGGATCAAGAAAACTAATAACAACAGATGCTGGAGGGGATGTGGCCAGGAGGGATCACTACTACACTGCTGGTGGGAGTGCAAACTTGTTCAACCACTATGGAAAGCAGTGTGGCAGTTCCTCAAAAGACTAAACATACAGCTCCCCTATGACCCAGCAATTCCACTACTTGGCATTTACCCAATTGTCCAGAAACAAGGTCAGAGTAAATCCACTAGCACAACAATGTTCATTGCAGCACTATTTACCATAGCAAAGATATGGAACAAACCCAGATGTTCCTCAGTAGATGAGCGGATCAACAAGATGTGGTATTTGTACACAATGGAATTCTATGCTGCTGTCAGAAAGAATGACATCGCTCCATTTGTTAGGAATTGGAAAGTCTGAGAAAAAATCATATTAAGTGAAGTAAGCCAGATTCAAAGGAACATAGGCTCAATGGTTTCCCTCATTTGTCATAATCAGTAGAAACCTTGGGCTCTCCTAGCAGAGATTTGCAATAGAGCAAAACCTAGATACATAAGGCCATATAGTATCACGCTAAATGAAAGGACCTCTAGGATATAGAAACAAAAGCCATATAATGAGTGATTGTTGTCTTTATTGTACGTTATCTCTCATCTCTTTTGCTACTCCTTGATTATCTCATATTGTTACAGTATCTTACTTTGTTATCTGATATTTTGAATATATTTGTATTCGGTTATTTTAAATTGGATAGGGAAGGGGGGGAAACAAGATGAGGGGTGAGGGTTGGGGGGAGGGAAATGGGGACCAAGACATGAGAAAGGGTATCAATGAATTAATGTACCTTCTATCTGGCAAATATAATGTAACCCTTCTATTAATTACAATAAAAAATATATGAAAAAAAGAAAAATGATGCAAGTTTAACACATTTATCAATGAAAATATACATAATCTAATGTGTGTCAGTGTACACACATACATATATGCATAACATATGTGGCCATTTACAATGAGCAATTACAAAAGAACTACATCTAAATAAAAACCTGTTTCAGTTACTTATTTCCTTAAATGATAATTAAATGCCATATAACTAAAATCACATCTACTGATCTGGAAATGTAGAAATAATACTAATCAGTTGAAGAACATATTTATTTACAATGATAATCCTATTACTCTTTGATTTCCATAATGTAACTAAAGCCTTGCTCTTTTGTATTTCTTTAAATTTAGCGTCATTGTCCTATGCATACTATTCAGAAAACAGGGATCCACGAAATGGAAATATTTTCATATTTTAAAAATATACAAAAGGTGTACCAATTTCCAGGAAATAGTGAAGACACTAAACTAAAATTAGTAGGCAGAATTTGATGCATGAAATCTTTAGATGAGTCCCACTTAAGCCTTGCAGTATTGAATATAACTAAGGAAATGGCAAAATCACCTGAGATCGTCTGACATACTTGTCTAATTTCTAATTTAGAATGTCTTAAGGAGTAGACTTTCAAAATCCTTTCTCCAGCTCCCCCCACTCAAACAAGCAAAAGAACAGAATGATGCACTACCTATTGCTTGGCTCACCTAGACACTAGAGTGAAATTCAATTTCCAACCCTGCCTATGGCTTATTTAATGCCAAATGAATATGTTTTTCTTCATTTCAGACTTAAGGACTTTGATGTTCCTATTGAAGGCCAAGCATTCTGCTGTCACCCTTCTGGGAGTTTTGCTAAATGGATTCACAAATGAGTAAGTGAGGGGCAGGTCTCAAGGGCATCAGTGACAGCTCAGGAGTCTCAGTTCTAGGAGGCCTGATGCATTGTGGGGAAGCAAGAATTTAACCCTGAACTTTTACATTTCTTGCTCCCGGAGACTGCCTCTCTCTTTGATCTATTGTCAACCTGGTTCTTAGTTTTTAAATCAAAGAATAGGAACTGAAATGCCAGAAGTTTATAAGTCTCCAAGTATAACATTTGTGTCTTCCAACTGATAATTTCTACATAATAAATGGCCCCTAACCACTAACCATTTAGAGGGTGCACTCACAGACACTTAACCATACGTCTGACATTGATAAACATCATTTTTATCTTAGTGTGCTTATGAGAGCATTTTTGCTCCCTGAACTTTCATGAACGCACTACTATATACATTTCTGATCATTGTTATGTTGGCTGTTTTAGTGGGTAGTGCAAAGGAGTTTTTAAAATGTCTGTTGCAATGTTGAGATGAATTCCTAGCACTAACTATCCAGAGTAAATGATCATTGCTCAGGTGAAAGGCATTTTCTATAACACGACAGATGTCAATCATATGTTAGGGGGTCACAAAGTCACCTGCAGCTGACAAACTGGATGAAAATGTGTAGGTCCCCGTGATCCATATAGCGTTGCGAATGTGCTAAGATGACTGGCAGAACAAAAGAAAGCACTGCACTTAAAGGAAGTATAGCTTTACCATAGAGGTTATAGATGAAAAGTAAAAGAAAAAAGAGGCAAGAGCTCAAAGATAGAACAGAAAACTACTATGTTCTCTCCCTCCCAGAATCAAGATGTTACTGCCTTCCTCTTCCAGACCAAGAAACTCATGCAAGTCTCATTATTCATAGTTCTTCTGGGATCTGAGTGTATGAAAGAACTCCATCTTTAGCATATTCCACTCCACAGAGGTCAAGCTGCTATTATTTAATACAGATCCCCAATCTTCCAGTCTTGTGGTTAGTCCTTCTGGTGCTTAGGCTCTGTCCTCAGTCACCTCACTAATATAAACTAAGATATCACTGGAAAGCAAAGATAGTCTTATCATTTGGCCAGTTCCAAAGGTTAGAGGTACTGCCGGCAGATCAAATGGTGAAGATGAGCCAAATTCTTTATTTTCCAACAGTTGCTCATTTTTTGTATGACTTTAAATGCATCTTTTGTCCAGAGTTGTAATTATACTAGAAAAAGTATCTCCTCAGTTCTCACAAAAATATTACTTAACCAATTTTCAGTTGCCAATAAAACAGTAGACGAGATTCTGCTAAAAGTGCTACCATACTTTACATATGGACCCTATGTCATGGAAACTACCATTGCACAAAACATCTCTGTGTATATAATAGTTCTGAAACTGAAAACTTCATCTAACTTTAAGGATCTTACTTTGCTCCCCACCCCCCAGTACTACTGACAATGTAAAATCATTGGGGAAGATGCCTGTATTTGCTATTCTTTAGCATTTCGATTGGCAGAGAATTTAAGAGGAAAATCAGTCACAACAAAACAAACACAACCACGCACTGAGCTCTGGAGCAAATGATATTTAATAGAAGTATGAATGAACTCTCAGGGTTTCTTTGCTTTTGCCAGAGTCCCATATCTTTAAGAGGTATGGCAGGCAAAAGTCATATAAATATACATAAGATGTTTCTCCCTGGGCAGTCTCCCTGTGCTTGCCTGACCTTCTTCCCCAAATTTCAGGACTCTAGAGAAATACCTTCTTGAACTCTTACCTGACCACCTTCAACTACGCCAGTTCTCTCATTCGTGCTCCTCATTAGTCCATCCTTCCCATCTGAGGATGTCTCTTGACCTATCTTTTTCTCCCAACTCAGTAAAGTCAGGGAAGGCTTGGAGCTTACTGGGCGTTGTCTTATTTTCTTTTATTTTTTTTATTTATTTTTTATTTTTTTGCCAGCCCTGGGCTTGGGCTCAGGCCTGAGCACTGTCCCTGGATTTTCTCAAGGCTAGGGCTCTACCACTTGAGCCACAGTGCCACTTCTGGCTTTTTTTTTTTTTTTTTGCTACGTATGTGGTACCGAGGAATCGAACCCGGGTCTTCATGCATGCTAGGCAGGCACTCTACCAGTAGGCTAAACTCCCAGCCTCTTTTATTATTTTTTTTTTGTTGGTTGTGGTGCTTGAACTTGGGGCCTGGGGCACGGTCTCTGAGCCTCTTTGTGCTCAAGGCTAGCCACAATGTCACTTTTGGTTTTTGAGTGGTTAATTAGAATAGCAATTTCAAGGGGAGTTTTCTGCTCAGGGTGGCTTCAGACCACGATCTTCAGATCTTAGCCATCTGAGTAGCTTCACTGTTTTTTTTTTTTTAATTAATGTTGTTTGTTTGTTAGATTTTTGCTTTTCTGTGTGTATGTGAGTGTGCTCATACTAGGGCTTCTAACATTATCCTTTACCTATTTTCACTTAAAGCTGGAGCTCTGGCACTTGTGTCTCTCCTACTTCTGGCATTTTGGTAGTTAGTGGGAAATAAGAGTTTCACAGACTTTCTTCAACTTAGCATCAAACTTTAATCCTCAGATCTCAGCTTCCATAATAGCTAGGATGACAGGGATAAGCCACAGATGCTTACCTCTCAACCTACTTTTATTCAACCAGTAGCAAAGTGGATCACCCCGAGCCAGAGAGTCAGAACTTGTTTCGAGTTGATAAATAGACTGAACCACACTTAAGTCTTATATCCAAACAGTATCACCCTCAGCATGGTTTTTACAATAGCAGAAGGAAACCTGGCTTCATAAGTAGGAGTGCTTATGATTATTAAGGTTCCAGGACAAAATATAGAATTCAATACCAAGCTGATATTACCAAATAGAGTCCACATTAAAATAGGAGACTTTTTAGCAATAGAGTAATGGCTATATTGAACTTAGCATTTCTTCCTGCCAGGCAAGTGTTCTACCAATTCTCCTATGGGCCAAAAGACCTTTTATTTCCCTTATCTGTGTTTCAAATGAGGTCAATCAAACAGTTTTCTTGAATATTCTCAACCTGTGATCCTCTTGTCTCTGCCTCTGAAGTATCTGGGTTTGCTGGTATGACCATCACATTCAGGCCCCTGAAAACCATCTTGAATATAAGTTAACACCCTAAAGATTCTTTGAATGAGTAAGGAGGAAGTGATTTTGCTCAGAAACCCAGTGCTGGAACTTGAGTGAGACAGAGCATTTGTCTAAGTACTCAAGACATGTCTACATGTAAGGGATATTTGGCTGCCATTATCTTTCTGCCATGGCTTTGTTTTCTAGTGCTCTGTGATTGGTTAGTAAAGTAGAACACAGCAAGTTCAAAGCAAAGCATGAATGAACCCAAGGGCATCTTTGGTATTATTCTTGGTAGGAGCATTTATGTGAGCCTGTAAATGTGATCATGGCAGGGAAATGACTGTGATCATGACTGGAAATGTGGAATTGTTACCAACTTACTTTGTCTTTTCAACTTTAAATGCCACTTTAGAAATCATCTGTGTGAGGAAGCCCAGTGGGCAGGACAATGATTCACCATGTCTGATGCACATATATCCTGTTCTCTCTCCTTTCCTGGAACCCAGTGGGTACTCTGTATGCCTTATCAATTATCTCCCTTCCTTACACATGGAAAAGATCACATTCTGAAGAAAAAAATAAATATAAAAACATAAAGGACAATTATTTTTGAATTCCATGAACTCTTACTTTGTTAATGATATTTTCTATCCAAAAGAGTAAGTTGTCATCATCATGTCTTTTTAAGATTATTTTTTTTTTGCCAGTCCTGGGTCTTGAATTCAGGGCCTAAGCACTGTCCTTGGTCTTTTCTCAAGGCTAGAGCTTTACCACTTGAGCCACAGAACCACTTTTTTTGTGTGTGTGTGGTAGCAAGGAATCAAACCTAGGACTTCATGCATGCTAGGCAAGCCTCTACCACTAAGCCATGCTCCCAGCTCCTTCTCATGTGTTTTAAGGAATGCATCTTGTCTGATTGTCCTGTTACCACAGATACTAGTGTGTAATTGGTGCACTTTAGAAACCATGTTATCAACACAAACACATCTAATTATGACTCAGTGGTTTTGATTACTATCCTGTTCTTTTGGACCCATAAATTCAAATCTCTTCTCTCAGAACTGGAAGGCCTCTAGTATCTCTCTGCATGAGAGAAGTCAGAGATTCTCTGTGAGAGGTCCAAGAGAAACAAAGTCCACAACTCTAAAGTGAAGACTCTATTTCCAATACCTTCCCCAGTGTAGACCAGAGGCGTGGCAGGCTGAGAAAGAACATATTGCAGGAGTGAAGTCCATCATCTCTGGGATCACAAATCCATAAAATCTTACTTCTGGGTACGTCACCAACATGTGAGCCAGGAACTAAAATCTCTGACGGAAAATACAATATACTTTCGTGTGTAAGGTATAGGGTGCAGTATTTCAAGGAGTTTCTCTTATTCCCAAACGCGTCCTTTCTATCTCCCCCACACACACTTTTTTGGGGGTCAGTTGTGGGGCTTGAACTCAGAAACTAGGTGCTGTTCCTGAACCTCTTTTTGCTCAAAGCTAGCACTCTACCACTTGAGCCACAGAGCCACTTCCACCTTTTTTTCTGGTGGTTAATTGGAGATGAGCGTCTCACAAACTTTTCTGCCCAGGCTAGCTTCATACTGTTAACCTCAGATCTTATCCTCCTGAGTAGCTGGATTATAGGCATGAGCCACCAGAGCCTGGCTTGTCTCTGTGTTTTATTTTCTCCTTTTCACACGACATCAGTTTTACTGGATTAGAATGACCTCATTTTGACTAGATCAACTCAGACTACTACTCTGTATTGAGAATTACACTATGAAGTTTCAGGGGTTTGGACTTCCAGGTTTTTTTTGAAACACACTATTGAACTAAAAAAAAATAGAATGGGGGGGCCGGGAGTTTGGCCTAGTGGTTAAAGTGCTTGCCTAGCATGCATGAAGACCCGGGTTCGATTCCTCAGTACCACATACATAAAAAAAAGTCGGAAGTGGTGCTGAGGCTCAAGTGGTAGAGCTCTAGCCTTGAGAAAGTCCAAGGACAGTGCTCAGGCCCTGAGCTCAAGCCCAGGACTGGCAAAAAAAAAAAATAGAATGGGTTATAAAATCTGGAAACCATTGTGAATTTTATTCATACATTAATTTCCAGGTATCTTGTTCAAAGAAGAAAAATAGGAAATTTCTTGTCTGAATGGCAAAAAAAAGTGTGAATTATCTATGAACCATTTCAACCAATCTGTCCTTGCCTCTCTCGTTAATACGGTCAATTTGAGTCTCAAATAATTTTGTAATCTCTATGGGTTTGGGAGAAAAAAAAGAGGTCAATAACTGATATTGCTAGAGGTAAGAAGAATACATAAATAATAATCATGTATCACTTAAGGACAGACCTATTAACTAGTCTGATGAAAGCTATAGATATTTTCAAACTGTCACAAAATGGGAATTACGAATTTATAGAAAAAATTAAGCAATGGTATACTGATAGGAGCTATGTAAACAAGTAATTTGGATTTTCTTGTTTGTTTAGACTTCATAAGAAATAAATTTTAAGCTAAATATTTTGATCTGTGTAAATTTTCTGGCTTCTTTGTATATTGGTTTATTTAGAGCACTGTTTAATGTTTTAAGAAAGCATAATGATGTGTAAAATGTCTCTTTCATTCAAATTAATCCTGTGTGGATAATCTGTGTGATCTTCTCTAGCATGGAAATTCCAGAAAACATACATTTAATAATTCACAATCAAACCCTTGTTCAGTTTTATGATTTTTACCAAGATGTTAATGCATCTCTATGGACATAAATTTATCCGTATGCACATGTATATGTAAACATATTGCATTATTTATGCACTGATATATACACAAGTATTTTTTTCTTGTAGTGTCTTACAGAAAGTCTTTTAGCTCATTATTTGGCATCCCTTCCTTTCTGTTCCTCCTTTGGTTGGACCTGCTGTTGTCTTAAAAATATTCTTTTTCTCCTTATGAAATCCTCAACTTACTAATTTCTATTCTACCTTCTCCCATAAGAGATCCATATGCTCTTCATATTAAGCAGTGACGTGGGCTCAGGCCACAGAGAAATATTAGGAAAAACACTGCTTTCTTAAGCTAACCTAGCCCTCTGCCTCTGGATTTTATTTTTTCCACTCCTCCTTTCCCTTGGTCCCTCGTTCTAATACCACAGAGTTGGTATGAAGAATCCAGAGTGGCTATGGTTACTCTTGTCTACATTTTATTAAGACTCCTACCATTCTCTCATTTTTACTTTTGTATTACATATAAAATGCCTACCTATCCCTTCTAATGGATTTTTTTCCAAGGGG
This sequence comes from Megascapheus bottae, assembly GCF_031878675.1. Lineage (NCBI taxonomy): Eukaryota > Metazoa > Chordata > Mammalia > Rodentia > Geomyidae > Megascapheus > Megascapheus bottae. Next base: position 22,552,071 of record NC_143510.1, read on the forward strand.
ACCTCTCCAGTCTGAATTTATGCCAGGTTAATCACTCTTCTTTCAAGCCCTCCCAGTGGCTTGTGCATTCTAGTACCATAGCATATACCACTGAAATAATAATTTGATTCTCAATTAATCTGATAACATTTCTCCCTTCCTCAAATTGGAAAAGGATAGTAAGTTGTCCTTTTTTAAAAAAATCAAATAAATGCCTGTCCACCAAAAATGCTATATAAGGTTTATCACAGAAGAAAGAAATTAGGAGCATCTAAATAACCAATCTACTGTGTCAATCATTATAAGGAAAAGAAATTGGCCTAGAATATGATTCTCAGTTGAAGTTATATTGCATAATTTTGTAAAGAATCTTATGTCCTCTGAGGATGCCTTTGTTGGGAATCTTGGTGGCAATATGCCATAAATGCATTGTTCAAGAAGTAACCACATGAGGAGCTAACCACATGGTTTGTGGGGTAGGGCACTTGCCTAGCAAGTCTAAGGCCCAGATTTGAAGTCCTATTATTATACAAATTGGAAAAAAATGAAATATACTATTAATGTAACCTCAAAAGCACTTAACATGCATTAACACAAATATTTTCTAACCTGACTATATACAAGAGTGACCGGGAAGTGTGTTAGAAGTAAAAAGCCAGATCTCCAGACAAGGCAAATTCACTGTAGTGCTTAAGCTGCTTCAGGGGGAGAGAAGAAGTCCTAGGAAAAGGCCTACAAGAGAATCCATTCATCTCACTGACATATTTTCACTGATGTTTTACAGAAGCCAAAATCTTTTCCTTGTATACACAATACAGATAATAATCCTCTGAAAGAGACAAGGCTTTCCTCGTCATTCAGAAACACGTTGTAGCCCAAAAAAGATAATGAATTTTCTCCTGTCATCCATGACACCAGGAAGCTTCCAGATTTAAACACAGGTTGATTAAAATCAGTTATTTCCCCCCCCCCCCCCAGTATATACTACTGCCCTGAAACCAGTGTCATAGGCAACCAAATTTCTGACCTCACTTCACAACTGACTCTGAATCTGGGTGTCTCCAGGGTTGACAAACCACAGGGAGAAATATATTGCCAATAAAACAGAAGGTAAATAACAATTAATAAGGGGAAACCCTAGTAGAGAAAACTCAACTACACAGAGTGGAAGAAAAGTCTTTCCAGTAAGTGACTTGTTTCATTACACCATCTGCTATTTCTTGCTCCTAAAGAAAGGCCAGCCACATTTACTTGTGTGTTCTTACTGCTCTACCTGCTTCTCACTTCCAGACCTTTCTGAAGAACTGACCTTAAAAGACCTCATGTCACACCAAACTGAGTTAGATACTGAAATAAGGTATGATGAAGGCCAAAGAGTCAGCAAGCTGTTATGAGTTCTGGAGATCAGAGAAAAATGAGGTCAAGAGTATATAGAATTTTAAGAATTTCTCTTGACCATCAAGGCCACCTGAAACCCAGGTGTGTGAACATGAAGGTAAATTCACCTGCTGGTAGGATTTTAACACTGCTGGTTTCTACGAAACTAAAATGCAGGTATAGAAATGGGCCAAATATAAGTGCTGTTGGGTAACTGTGGCTGGCTACATAAACTATTGTATATAAACTAGAATAAAAATTGCCACAATTTAAACTAGTCTGCCCATGTCCCAGAGGGCTGGCAAAACCTCCATGGCTTTTCATGAACAAACTCATGTAGCATTACTGATTGAAAGGATTATTTTATTGTCATGAACACTATCATACTTTGATTCCACACACACTTCAAATCTTCCATTAGGATTTTCAGAATATACTGGTAGATAGATAGATAGATAGATAGATAGATAGATAGATAGATAGATAGATAGATAGAAAGATATACAGACAGACAGATGCATGCATACATATATTTATATATATATATATACATACAGAGATATAAAAAGATTCGGATTTAGATTTTGTCAGGTGATGAATGAATAGCAAGAAATAAATACCATAGTAGAAAAAACTTGAGATAGAAAAATATTCTACTCTAAAATTCCAAGACAAGAAACATACCATTGATCAGTTTTACTACTTGTTATTAATAATAATATTATTATTGTTACAATTACTTATCATTTATTATGACATTATATCATTATTTTTATTTTATTATTTTTCTTCCTGCTAGTTCACATCATCACTATAAATAATATTTAAATATCTATACGTTCAAATATGATTTGTTCTAATTCCAGCTACTCTTGAGGCAGAAATTTTGGAGGAATGCTGTTTAATGCCAGAAATGTTAAAATGTTAGTGAGATCCCATCTCAACAAACCTGTCAGGCATGGTAATAGATACTGTGATCCCAGTCCTAAGATCAAACTATACTACCACATAAAGCAAGAAAGGAAGGAAAGAAGGAGAAAAGAAAAGAAAGAAAAAGACATTGGTGGTTCACACCTGTAATCTTAGCTGCTAAGGGACATGAGATCTATAACATCTCAGTTCAAAGCCAGCCCAGACAAAAAGTCAATAAGAATATTTAACCAGGAAAAAACTAGGCTGGAGGCATGTCTCAAGTAGTAGAACAACAACCAAGCAAGTGCACTCAGCCAGCATAAGAAGCCCTGAGTCCAGGGCTGGGAGTTTGGCCTAGTGGTAGAGTGCTTGCCTAGCATGCACGAAGACCCGGGTTCGATTCCTCGGTACCACATACATAGAAAAAAGCTGGAAGTGGTGCTGAAGCTCAAGTGGTAGAGCTCTAACCTTGAGAAAGTCCAAGGACAGTGCTCAGGCCCTGAGCTCAAGCCCAGGACTGGCAAAAAAAAAAAAAAAGCCCGAGTTCAAGTTCCAGTTCTGGCAAAAAGAAAAAAAAGTGAGAATTTTATATTGCCACGCTGTCTATCTTCTACATAAACATTCAAAAGTCTCATTAATTTGTATAAAATATTTTTATTTTACAACTACATATAATGTTTCAGCTTCTATTCATTTTATTCTATTCAGTTGAGCCAATATCTCAAATTTCCTGCTTAAAGATATAAATTTTTTACTTTATTTTATACTTCAATTGCTTATTCACAAATTCTTTAAACTGCTCACATATTTTGAAATATTCACAATTTTCTCACTATAATAGCCTCTACAACTCATCTTTGTAGATATTGTTTGTGGGAAACTGGATAATTTGATAGAAGATTTACTTTATTCTGTGGTCTCAATACCATAAAAGAGAATTTCTTTTTTTTTTTCTTCTTGCACAAGTGACCTAAGCTTTTGCTGTCTCTTACTCAGGTGGCCCTCCACCAAATTAAGTCACACCTTTGGCTTCTAACCATAGACCTCCACATCTCAGCCTCCTAAGTTGCCAGGATTATGGGCACTTGCCAATAGCCCAGGACAAAATGATTTTTTTTAGCTTATAGCTTCTACCTTCTTGTTATCGAGTGATGCTAAAATTGTCTTATTTTTTATTCCCATTGCTTCATTTCCCACTTATTTTCCTGTGATTAATTCATCATCATCTTAATATATAACAATTGTTTTTCTTCCAAATCAGTTTCCATACTTTCTGCCCTGAACGTCTGGAGTTTTTGCTCTCACCTCTTGCACCACTGTAGTCACTAATTGCAGAACTCTTCCTGCAGCTGGCATCATGTACTTCTCCATATTTCTTCTCTGAATACTCCCACCCTCCTTCCGCCTTCCGGAATTATTGAAAACTTTCATCTGTTGTCAACACACACACACACACACACACACACACACACACACACACACTCACCTCTATCCTTTTCCAGCTACTACAGTTCCCTAAATTGATTTCAAGGACATCTTGGGAGAAAAGTCTTTATATACAGATAATCTCTCTGTTACTCTCAAATGAAGCTAGATTTGTTCCTAAGTACATCTGAAATAATATAGCTCACAAAAATAGTAATCTTGGCTCCTCAGGATGGACGCTCATCCAAAATGCCTTTGAATGTGATCTCCATAAATTAAGGTCTGTAGGTAATTATTTTTGTCTACATTGGACCAAGCTAACTACTCCATTGAAATAATGGGCCTTCTAAATAGTATTTCAACATGAACAGCATGATTTATTTAGGAGCGTGGAGCTTCCACTGGAACCTTCTGGGAGTTGTTGATGAGAATTCTTTTCCTTTTCCTGGAATATGTGATTCTTCCCACTATAAAACCAGACAGTTAAAATTATGTTTTCCTCCTTCTTCTGTTGTAGAACTGACTTTGCACTTTAAGTCAACTTCCCAAACTAGCTCTCTAGATCTTGCTAGATAACAGTTTTATTTTGTAAAGGATTCTTAGCTTTAAAAGCTGCAAACATAAAAAAGACAAACACCATAAAGAAACTGTGCTGGTGCTGAAGACTTCTAATCACCTGCCAAAGTGATCTGGCTGGCTGCCAATGCTGGAGTGAGGATGGTAACTTAAGAAAGAAGTATCATGAATCAAGTGTCAGTCTGTAGGCAGATTTTCAAACATCTGAAAAACATTCAATAGGAATAGACCATGCACTATAGACCACAGCTTACGAGACTTTAAATCCAAGGAGGAAAAAAGTCAATACAGGGTTAAGAAAGGTATGAGGTAGGTATGCTAAATACGGAAAAATAGAGGAAAAATTACACTGGAGGTATGAGATTAGCCTAAGGGTACAACAGCTCAATGGATGAACAAACCTCATGAGGTGCACTGATGATTAATAGTAAAAACTGCCATCATAGTATCAATAAGGTCAACGGACTACTGTTTAGTCATAAAACTGTAGTGATGTCTTTGAAGAAAATGAATGGAACTAGAGATCATCACATGAAGTAAAATAATTCAGATGATGTAAGACAGACATTTGCATATTCTTTCTCAAAGGCAGCATCTAGATCTAAATGAAATGAATGACATGAGTAGATAGAGGAGATTGGTTGGGAGTGAAAAATGGTGGGGGAAGAGGGGATGAAAGAACAGGACACAGTGGATGCACAGGATCAGAACACTTTATATGAATAATGACAATAGTGAAATCTGTTAAACATGGATAATTAAGGCAGGAGTAGGGAGGGATAAGAAAGCAATAGATGGAGTGAATTTAATCAAAGACCATTATGTACACGTATGGAAATAATATGATAAAATAATGAATATACACTAATTAGAAAAAAAATCAGTTTGCAGAGAACTAGAGGATAAAAAATCAGCTCTGACTAATGTGCACACACAGGATCCAAGAAAATACTCTTGGGTTTTCAGAGACCACCTTCCCTCAAACACTGAAGGCTACACAGTGCCAAAAGAGAAAAAAAAAAAGCATCCCTCCTCCACAACCCAACATTCCGTACTCATCATTGACATTTGTCTAATACGCTCAAGAACTGAAAACAAGTTGAAGATCAGCTGGGAAGGGTAAGAATTGTAGAGAAATTATTTTTTTTGACAGCCCTGGACTTGAACCCTGAGTTCTGTCCTTGGGTTTTTTCAGGACTAGAGCTCTACCACTTGAGCCATAGCATCATTTTCAGCTTTTCTCTATGAATGTGGTACTGAGGTATTGAACCCGGGTCTTTGTGCATGCTAGGAATGCAATCTACCACTAGGCCAAACTCTCGGCCCTTTAGAGAAGTTTTATGTGAGGCTAAATAAACTAGTGCCTTTTAAGATGGTCCATGAGCTTTAACTCGGTGGTAAACCACCAGGCATAGTGGTGTGCATCTGTTATCTCAACTACTTGGGCAGGCAAAGAGAGAAAGATTTAGAGTTCAAGATAGCCTGGACCAAAAAAAAAAAAAGGTAACAGACTTTGTCTTGGAAACAAGAAAAGATGAAGCCAGACAGCTATAATCCTATATGGAAGGCTGAAATGGTGAGAGAAAGGATTCAAGACCAGCCCAAGACCAAAGGTCATAAGACTCCACTGAAACCAGTTGCTGAGTGGATTTGTGGTAGGAAGGGTGGATGAGGGTGGGGCTAGGGTTTGAGTCCCTGGCCTTGTGCTTGCTAGGAGACAATACTCTAACACTTGAGTCACAATTCCACCATGTAATCTGTAGAAATTGATTAATGATGGAAAGATATGGAGGTTCCAGGAGACAGGCTTTGAGTCATTGTTATCTGAAGTACAACAGATGAGGACAGTCTTCTTAGGTCACTTAATATGGAAATATGATGTTGATCTGTTCCTGAATGAAGAGAAGAGATGCATGTGTCATGAAATGAGAAAGTTCATATCAGGTATAGTATACGGAATTGTACATGGTATCAGCTGATTTCATGAGGTAAGAGAGACGTAAGGAAATAGAAATAAGGCTCAGGTTAATGAGCTTAGAACATGAAGATTAGATATTCCAGTTTTCACGATGTCACTGAAAGCAGCATAGAGCACCCAGTTTTATAAATAGCAATGTTTCCAGGGTTGGCACTGTGTATCTGAAAGGGCAGGTTGGCAAGATACAAAACAGGCATCCATGAGATGAGAGGTGGGGGAGAGAATGGGATATTAACCCCTCAGGGGATGAGGTTTTAGAAGAGAGGGATTACCGTATGTGATCATGTTTGCGCATCTTTTGAAGCTGTGGCTGAATGTAAATTCTCTTCTCTTTCCTGAATGCTCTCTCTATCTAAAACATCTATCTGCTCATGAAGCCAACAGTCCACCCTGGCAGGCACTAGGAAGGGCTACAAAAAATCACAACCCTGGCCTCTGTGTATAGAGGAAGGCGGAGACATGTAATTACTACACATTATGATATTAGAACAAGGGTTGTAAGGCAGGTGAATCATCAGAATCACAAGAGGAGAACTAATGAATGCTTTGGGGAATGGGTGGATTAGAGAAGGCTTCTTAGTGGGAAAAGAACTGCAAGTGAAAAGCACAGAGTTTCACTTCTTGAAGTTTTCTCAAGATTTTTAATGAGATTCTTGCAAGGTTTTCAGTTTTTAATCTCACAACTGAATGGACATTTCTGATGAATTGCAATGACTGGCTTCTTTCAGAACTCTTACCTGTATTTCAAAAGATCCTGATGGTTTTAAGATTTAATTTTTAGAGTGTAATAGTGTGTGCATTTGAAGGTGAAGAGCATTCTGATTTTTGTTGAAGAAGTTATGAATAATTTAGCTGTATCAGCACGAAAAAATAATCATTTTACCAGTGTACAACTTTATAGGGATACTTGGTAAAACATATTAAAGGAAGAATTAAAGAAAGGAAAAGAACATCATGTTTATAGATGGAAAGATTTTTTTGGAAATCTACTCAAAATTCAAAAGAAAATGTATTTGTTGTCTACAAGTTGAGCTCAGAGTCAATGGAATTTGAATGAATTGCAATGAGATTTTTCCATATGACTTGACAGAACTTTGAAATTTACTTGAGCACTGATAATGAACTGGATGATCCTTTCTAAAAAAATGAGAACCCTGAAGTCACACATTCCTAGATAGCTATTTGAATTTTAATCCTCTTTTGAGTGGTGTTTTCATTATATTAGGCACATAAGTATCAAAGTATCAACTATTTCGTATTTGTCTGTGTGTGTGTGTGTGTGTGTGTGTGTGTGTGTGTGTGTGTGTGTGTGTGATACTGGAGATTGAATTCAGTGTTTGGATGCTGTTTCTTAGGTTTCTGCTCAAGCTGTTCTGCAACTTAAGCCAGGGCTCCACTTCTGACTTTTTGGTGGTTAACTGGAAACAAGAGTCTCAGGCACTTTCCTGTTCTGGTTGACTTCAAATCTCAATTCTCTGATCTCAGCTTCCTGAATATCTAGAATTACAGGTGTGAGCCATTGGCAAATATTTCATTTTTAGAAGCCAAAAGAAATTTTTGAAACTTTAAAAATGTACAATGAATACCTGAGAAATTTCATTGGCTTTATCTTTAGACTTTTATGAATTTTTATCCTGTAGAGCAAAAAAAGATTCACAATACCAATAATAAGCAGTTTAAACAAAAAATGTAGAACCAATTCTCTTTTTTTCTACTTTCCTTTTTTGTCCTGTGGAAAGAGAGGAGAGAAAAGGAAATATAAAGAGTAATGGTAAATTATCCCTTAAGACAGGAAAAACTAAAACAGATACTCAAATTAGTCTTAACATTCAAAAGTAAATAATAATTTAAAATATGTATTCAGTACCTTGATGCCATATGCTAGATATGGCAACCTAAAGCAAAGCTGTAAAAATGTGTCATGATGTTCCTCCTATCCTCTTTGAATTATTACATATTAAAAAGATGTTTTTTGTGTGCAAGAGTGACCTTTGTCTCCTCGATAAACAAAATTATTTTACAATGTTCTATTTTAACAAATGAGGGGGAAATAAAGTGTGGTTTTTCTCGTTACTATCATAATGCTTTTTCTAGGAGAGGAAAAAACCCTAGTAGATAGTATAATAGAATAAAGGAAAAGGACTTTTGATAGGTTTCCCAAATCATTACTCACCAAGACTTACCTTTAATGGCTTAAATATCTGATTAAATATTCTCATAATTAATGGTTAGCTTTTTATTTTAATAAAGCCAGCTATACTAAGTGGAAATAAATTAAATTATAGGTACTCAGAAATGTTTAGTATGGTGTCCTCAGACACAGAAAATACAACTAATTCTTCACCTATCTGTAGATTCTGAGCTAGACTTTTATCTGGCAAAATCTACCTTCCCTCTGACTCACTGGGTCTATAAGTTTCTTTCTGTTGCACTCCATTTTTATTTCCCATTTCTAACCTCATTCAGAGCAGCTCTTTCTATTTGTAATGACTTCTTCACCATCTAGCCCAGAAACCTTGGTCCTTCTTCATCAGTAGCTTTGTTGCCTGGGTCACTTCTTCATTCCTTTCACATTGGTTCTTCAAGTTCCTGTCAATCATCAACCATGCATGTGATGTGTGTGTGTGTGTGTGTGTGTGTGTGTGTGTGTGTGTACACACATGCACACATGTATGTGTTGGTACTGGAGCTTGGAGTCAGGGCTTTTACTCGTGCTGCACTTTGTTTGTTCAGGACTGTGGCATTCTTGAGTTCTACTTCCACTTCCAGCTCTTTGCTGGTGTGTTGCAGGTAAGTCTCACATCTCACAGACTTCTGTACCCAACCTGCCTTTCAATCTTGACCCTCAGATCCTCAGCCTGAGCAGCTTGAATTACCATTGTGACCCACCAGCACCTGGATGAATTTTTAAAATATATTTTAATTATTTTTGTTTATCTTTACCAGCTGCTCATCAATGAGATCTCCTCTCAAATGTAAAATTCCGTACTACTCCTCACTGGGAGATGACCAGGGAGCAAAGTCATATAAACCTGTGACTTGCAGGTATGTTGTAGGAATGCAGTGACATTGCATTTGTAAAAGTAAACATTCATTATTACTGCTTAGTTCTTTTGATTTTTATAATGAAGAAGAGTCCCTGTCTCCCATGTCCATTTCCCATTGGTTCTGAAACTCTTTCAGCTTCCCTATAAACTTCTTTACCACAGTCTGTTCCTCTGCCTGCTACTGGGAACAACATTGTTTTCAATGTTCATTCCCTCTGTGGAAGGCATAGTTAAATACATAAATCACCATCCCATGACTTAGTCATCTAAGTGGACTCATTTATCTATCATGATTTAGTATCCTGGTAAAGGTGTACTTCTTTTTAAATTATAAGCAAACAGAAACAAGTTAAATAATGGCTATAGATGGTAATATAATGATGTATCTTGCATCTTCTAATTGTGTTTATAAGAAGCATATGTTTTTTTTCTCATAGACTTCCCTCCTTAGAAATTGTCTTTATTTAAAAAATGATTATGCTATGTATAATTTTTCTGCTTTTTGAAAAAGGAAAATTTTTAAAAAGCCTATCTGCAGTAAATCTTTAGTTTGTTCAAATTCCTTTTCTTAAATTAAACCTTTTCGATGTGAAAGAAATGGTAACTTCTATTTTAAGGTTTCAAATCCCAGCAACAGGTACCTTTCAAGAATAAAACCTATTCCATTTTCTTCTAAATAGAAAGCAGTTAGAAGCTGTCAATCAAAGTACAAAACTTCCACAGGGGAAAAGCATTCTGGAACATAAAGTCACGCATTGATCTAAATCAAATGAAAAGGTGGATCTCTGGCAGGCCTTTTCCTTAACGTGCTCTATTCCCTGCCCAGGCTATGGGCAATAGGACTAAAAGGCCTTCACAGCCAGCCTCTGACACACTCTGAGGTGACATTATCAGTGGCAAGCCGTAGCAGATCTTGCAGCATCCCAACAAATCTTCAGCCACCAGGGAATAATAGTCCCAGGTCACCAATGCCTGCTCCAGCTGCCATGAGTTTTTGTCTGCTTGAACCTTGTATTATTATTATTATTATTATTGTTATTATTATTATTATTATTATTTTAGATCACTGCCAACTAGTCTTGCTTGATAGTTCTCAAACCAAATTACTTGTTTGGCAGTAGGGTCTTTGGGTACCTTTTTAAAAGGGAACACATGGAGGGCAAATGTTGTGTGATTGTACAATCTTTCTCCATCTCCCTCTCTATCTCCTGGCTCTTTTAGGTATTCTCAGCTTCTCATTCACTGTCTCATTGCCCAGGAAAATCATTTGTTCTCTTTCACCACCCTGGACCAAGTCAGAGCCCAATCATCCGAAAGAATTGTACAAATGCGAATCACTCTCTTTCCTCCTTTGTGGACAAATATACGGGATTGACATATTTTCTATATGTCTTTATCTAAAAAAGATGAAGAGAAGGCAGGAATAAAGCCTTTAGCCATCTCTTGGTTTTAATGTTAGAAATAAATTCTTCCTAAATATATCCTGTTTAACTTGAAATCTGTGCAAATGTGTGCACATGTGTATATGTAGTTACCGGGCACTTAAGGGGGTGATATTGATGAAGACGAATTCATTAAGAAATTGATAAATTGATTTAAACCACAAAAAAGAAATTGATAAATTGAATTGAAGCCCCTTTGCACAACCACTTAAGGATAATAAAAATATAAAAGTTTTGAAAAGATCTGTTTTGTTTAAAGTGACAATGAGCAGCAGAAAGCAATTACAAAATGCAACCATTGCTATGAAGAGAGAAGATAAGGATAAGTTATTCCCCATAAACCAGGAGAAGAGTTTAAAAAATTAAATATTGAAAGGAGAAAAATTCCAGAGCCAAGTGGCTTCTGATGGGTTGGTCCTGGCATGAAGGTTCATCCCAGCTGCTTACTGTCAGAAGCCTGGCTTCCCAGAATAGAGCTGCAGGGAGTGGACAAGAAATCTCAAGGCAGAGTTTAACTTCAAGAAGAGAGCATACTCATAGGATTTCAGTGGAGTTTGTGGTCCAAGAGAGCACCAAAGTTCTTGTCCTCTGAGGTAATTTTGGCTACACTATAGAACCAGAGGATTCTAGCTAGAATATTCTGTGTAATACCTATCTCCTGAACTCCCAAAGACTTTCAGTTGCTTGAAGTATACATTTTTCCTCTGGACTACCCATGCCTGTGCTATCTCTGTGAAAGTATGCAAGTATAAGTGACTCTGTGTGTGTGTGTGTGTGTGTGTGTGTGTGTGTGTGTGTGTGTGTGTGTGTGTGTGTGTGTGTTGGTCCTTAGGCTTGAACTCAGGAACCTGAATGCTGTCCCTGAGCTTTTGTGCAAAAGGCTAGTACTCTACTACTGGAGCCTCAGCTCCACTTCTGGCTTTTTGATGGTTAAAGGAGATTAGAATCTCAGGGACTCTCCTGCCCTTCCCCCCCACCCCACCGGCAGAATTCAGCCTCCTCAGTAGCTAGAATTACAAGCATGAGTGAATAGCAAACAGCTATAAGTAACTTTTACTTAAGAACATCCTACCTTGGATGTGCCTTTCAGAAGCTTTGAGAAACAGACTGGAACAAAGATGGCACTATAAAAGTAAGTTCTCATGACAAGAAGAGGGGATACTACTTGTGAGGGAAGAGGACAGGGATGGAAAAAAATCTCCTCCTATGGAGAATTACATCTGGTTGATCTTAATGGGTAGCTGGAGGGAATGCTATATGCTAGGTTTTATTGACCCCCAAATGAGACAGATAGGCTTGGAACATTCCTAGCTCTTCCACTGCTGTTAAGAACCTCTCAAGGCATCTTAAACTTCCAGATATTTCTGATTCCCTGCCTGGGTTAATTCCATGGCTCCAGTGGCCCAATGGCTCATGTGAGGAAGGTCAAAGTAGAAGTGTTGTCTGTAGACTACATAAGCTGTGACTTCTTAATCACATCAGGTTCCTCAGCTCTGAAGAATGAACAGTGCTATTTGTGGCTTTCCAGTCTTAGTTTTGATAGTGTAATTTCATATAACTTATTAGTTAATATTACCACAGAATTCTGGTCATGTGACTTAAGAAAAACAAATCCCTTTGCATTGTAAAATTGCACAGAACTATGTACCTAATTTAACACTTTTAGAAGAGTCCAAGTTCCTAATATATGTCACAGTACAGAATGAAGGCTAAAGTTCAATGTGCATTGGTATTACAGAACTATCTCTCTTAGACTTTCAGGTCTACTTGCCTTGTTTTTTTTTGATCTACTGCGTTTGTGTCCAAACACAGCTTTGAGGGTCTAAAAAATTAATTTTGATTATCTTTAAGTAGATGTAAAAGGGATGTCAATTCAATGTATTAGTGTCTGCCCTTTTATCATTGTTTCCTATTATCTATCCTAACCTGACCTTCCCTCAAGTTACCTGGCTCCATTTTCACATAAGCACACTAAATATTATGACTGTATTTGCTCTCTATTCCTCTCTCCATTCCATAAAGTCAGTTTTAGTTAATGTTCTTTAGCATTATTTCTCATGCCTACAAATTACTTTGGTGAAACATGATTGTGTTGAAGACCATCTATTTCTCTATAGTAAGCCAAGATCTTCCCTTGGCTGAATCTCACTGAGCATTGAGTGAGCGAAGATGAAACTTAAGACAAAGGACCATTTCTACTTCTACAAGTCGTCTAGTGTGTAATATCTAGATGTAGATAGAATCCTGTTTTATAGTTTACAAATAATGATAAAACATTTACAAATCAATCCAATAATTGGTGTATTTATAATAAAATATGCTAATCACTGACCAACGCCAAAGCAGTTTAAGATTTGCTTTAATTTTGAAATTTAACAGTCTAGTTATAATTGATGCCCCATTCATCAAAAGCTTTTATTTTCCTCTGATGAGAGTACTCATAGTGATTCTTTCAAGTAGTATTATCATGTGACTTAAATCCTATAATTTACAGGTTTCTTTCGCCAACCTGACATATTAAAAATGGATTCCAATCTTGTATTTATAAAAACAATGGAAGAGAATTCCACAGTAGTGCATTCAAATGAAGGTCAAATCTTTATCTAAGAAAAGAAATTTTTTTCACTGTGAAACATTCAATTTTCCACAGGAGGTCACTGAAGTATAAATGGAGAGCCCTACTAAAGCCTGGCATAATTGTTTACAGTCAAAACCTTACCATAGCAAACAGAGAACAAGACATTTGCTCCTTTGGCTAAAATATTCTTATTGTGTAGATAAGAACCTGGGAATTGAAAATGAGCCCTGGAAAGGTTCATTGAAAAGCAAAGGATAGTACTTAGAAAAGGCCAAATATAGAATGCATATTCTTAATAGATGACTTAAATGAGGCAACTAGAAGTAAAGATATCAAAGAGGGAAAAATCTGATTTCTATTCATTTAAAACCTGAGTTGACTAAGCACTGCCTCTCAGGTTCAGGTAGGAGATATTCCCTTCAAGTGAACTAGAATACCTGTTGTTATTGTTGTTATTGAGAACAGGCATTATTGAGAATAAGTCATTTTCCTGTAATATGGATCCATTGCACAAACCAAAAGTTGGGTGTTATGCTTGATTTATACTCAAGGAACAATGGTTAGAGAAATGATTTCCTCAAATACACAGAGTTTGTATAGTAAATAAAATTGGCCAGAAAGGATTTCAGTTGAAAGATGAGGATTGTAAATTATCAATAAGGAGCATTTTAGAAATTATACATTAATTTTATGATTTTTTAAACTTCCAAGTAAGACCTTCTACTCTGATTTTAACTTTTCCTTCAGGATGCTGTTTTGCTAACCAAATATGCTGTGAAGATTTAATCATTTATTTTATTGTCTTAAAAATTAGAAACATGGGCTGGGCATGGTGGATCGTGTCTATAATCCTAGCTACTGAGGAGGGTGAGATCTGAAGATCAAGGTTCAAAGCCAACCATGGCACAAAAGGACTTGAGACTCTTATCTCCCTCTAGAAAACTAGAAGTGGGGCTTCGCTCAAGGCTGGGACAGTAGCCTTGAGCTGCAGAGCTCAGGGATAACACCCAGGCCCAGGGGTAAGGTGGTAGCCTTGAGCTGAAGTGATCAGGGACAGCACCCAGGACAAGTTCAAGCCCCATGACTCTTCCCCCACAAAAAAAAAAAAATTGTGATTGAAGAGAATTTTATGAACAATTTTAGACCTTTCTAGACAGATGTAGACTAACACTTGACTTTCAATTAGAAATACACTGTTAATTGATCTTTTTTAATAACAAAAAGGATTTTGCTCTTTAAAATTTACTTCTAAAGTGGTCTTGGATTTTAAAAATTAATATTTGAATATTAAATGGAACTTTAATGAATTCAAATGAAAACTAGAGAAAAACTACCATAACATGGGGGATAAATTTCAATCACTTTCTTTGAATTATTACCCCCTAAAAAATGAAAATGAAAACCCAAATCAAAATCTCTATATGGGATAATAACAGAAGACATTTGTGACCTTGTTGTACACTATAATTGCCAATAAAATCCATCAGCTAATAAAATGAATATTTTGTTATAAATAAGCTAAGCCATGCATGGTAGCTCACGCCTGTAATCCTAGCTATTCAGGAGACTGAGATCTGAGGATCGAGGTTCAAAGCCACCCCAGGCACTAAAGAATGAGAAACCCTTATCTCCAATTAATCACTAGAAAAATGGTAATGGGGCTGTGACTCAAGGGGTAGGGAAGTAGCCTTGGGCTAAAAAGTTCAGGGACAGTGCCCAGGCCCAAGGTTCAAGCCCCATGACTGACAAATAAATTTTCTTTACTTCTCAGCCATGAGGTGAGCAGTTCTGCTCCATTATGTACTTTCACTATGTTGTACTCTCTGGCTGCAAGCCTCAGAGTAACAGAGCCACCTGGCTATAGTCTGGAACCTCCAAAACCATGACCTGAAATCCTCCTACTCGACCCACCTCTTTAACGCTTTACTACTTTCCATTAACACCATTGAAAAAGAGACAGAACCTTTAAGGGACACTTATCCAATCAATAGCAGAGAAAGATAGACAGACCGAAAGACAAAAAGACACACGGAGAGTTACAGGAAGAAGAACAAAGACCACCAATTTTATTCCCCCCTCAGAGCCTCAGTTGGCACCAGAACTTGAGGCCATCTAGTAGCTTGAAGTTGATATTTTGGGCATTAAAGTGATTTCTGCTTTCAGTCTTCATACGGAGTGAGTGGACTCAAATTGCCCACCTCCTATTTTACTTTACTTTGACCCAAGAATCACTCCTAAGGGAATGTGTATTGTTTGGACTTGTTCAAGACTAGGTGAGGCTGAACCATTTAGGTTTGGGTACTCAACTACATGGAACTTTTGGAAGTGGCAGTCATATCTAACAAACCCATTCTTCTTCTAACATCTAGAACTTTCCCTCCCATTATGATGGCCCCTTAGCTATGGCCATCGAAATTAAAATGAAGACCAAATTAAGGACTAGTACCTCACTAGCATTCATATCTACAAGTATTTAGTAGCCACCTGTGGTTAATGATGATTACACTGGAATGCATGGATATTGAACAACATGAAAGCAATGAGCAATTTATTATATAGCCACAACAACGAATGTGGAACAATGATTCTCAATAGCATCCAAAATAGGATTCCAAGAGTAAGACATTTATATTCGTTATGCTAGGCTTCTGTAAAAACAAAAAAGTCAAAGTACTTACAGCCTTGTTAGTCTACATTGCCCTCTTACTACAATCATTCCCAGAGCATAAGATTAGTCTGTTTGTGACTTAGCCTTAAATACAAAACTATAAGTGATGTAGTGTGGCATTTGAAGAAAGCTTCCAGCATGAATGACAGGAACCTAAACAAATTCAACGGACCCCACTGCCACACAGGATGCATGTACATAGATACACAGACATGCATGTGTGTACATATGTAGATTTATATGCACTCTTATACACAGAGGTATGTGAGTGCATGCCCTCAGAGGATATGTACAGAGAAGGGAATAGAAGAGGAAGTAAACAAGATTGGTGGAGGGAACAGAAAAAGTTAATTTCAATAGTAGATAACAAAAAACACTCATGTATAAAATTAGAGAAGAATGTTACTAGAATTTAATATTCAGAAGGCAAGATAAAGCTCTGAGAAATTATAAAGAGTATAGATACCAAAAAATTAGCAAAATAGCTTTATAAAGATAAACTCCTGGTACTATCCTTAAAGTTTAACAAAACAAATAAGTTAAGCCAGGCATGGTGGCTCACATCTATAATCCTAGCTATTCAGGAGGCTGAGATTTGAGGATTGAAGTTCAAAGCCACCTCAGGCACTAAAGACCGTGAGACTCTTATCTCCAATTAATCACTAGAAAAAGGGAAAGGAGGCTGTGGTTCAAGGGGTAGGGCAGTAGCCTTGAGCTGAAGGACTCAGGGACAGCACCCAGGCCCAGGGTTCAAGCCCCATGACCAAAGTAAATAAATAAATAAATAAATAAATAAATAAATAAAATTTTCTTTAAAAAGACAAAAGAATGAATAATAAGCCAGCTAAGGTAATTCATGCCTGTTATCCTACCTGTTCAGAAGGCTGAGATCTGGTTCAAAGCCAGACTGAGCAAAAATTTTGGTAGATCCTATTTTAACAGACAAAACTGAATGTGCTGGCATGCACCTGTCATCTCAGCTACTCAGATAGGAGAAACAGAATAATTGCTGTTCAGGCCAGCCCACACAGAAAGTAAGATCTTATCCCCCAAATAACCAAAGCAAAAAGGGAGGGGGTGGGGGGGATATGCAAGCAAGAGAGCATCTGCCTAGCAAGCATGGAGTCCTGACTTCAAACCCAGACTCAGAAAAATAAAAGAAAGAAAAAGATAACAAAACAAGAAAATGAATGACTAGTGCCAGAGAACCATCTCTGATAACCTGAATTCCCACCTCTGATAATTAAGAGTTGGTGAAGCTAGGGATACTAAGGAAATTTGCATAGGAATTTGTGGTAAAAGTCTATGGAAATATTTCATTTTCAATTACTGTTATTTTAAGGGGATTTTAAATTATTGTTACTCTTCAAATGCATTTCTCTCCATTGAGGAAAATAAAAAAAGCCAAGATATGGAGGAACTCACAACTTCACAAACCAAAAGTGAACAGCATACCAATTGATTTGGAAAACCCGTGTGTTCCTAATCAGTTTCTGACAGTGAACTCAAAGATTTTCCCCTTTATAAAGCAAAAGATAAACCACAGGGGCCTAAGACAGCTCTGAATTCTTCCCGCTGACTCATTTGCATGAATGAAGCAAAACATTCAAAAGCTCAAGAAAGATAAAAACTGCCAGCTAATGAGGCCATTTGTGCAAATTCATTAGCATGAACACTTCCAATTGATTAGCACAAAGTGTTACATGAAAATCTCCAGAGTAAAAAATACCAAACAAGATAGGAAGCTGCTCTCCCAGGATGGAGAAATCCCCCGAGAAGGAGGCTAGGGAGTTAAGAGAAGCATCTGGCCTCCTTTGCAAGTGAAAATCTTCCTAAAAAAAAAAAGAAAAAAGGGAAAGAAAGGAGAGGGTTGGGGGTACCAGTTAATACTGGGTCACTTATATGCTGGATACAGTAACTGGTTCCCTTTTATAAGGATGCTGAGTGTGAATTCAGTGAACACAAATAAATTCTACTACTATATTATTTATGAAAGATGACCATTATTTTGTCAACATCATTTGTCTTGCTCACAAGCACCCAAAGATGTTCTCAGTCAAGCCAGGAAACTTAGACCCTTAGGAATCCTGAAGACACAAAGGACACAGGCTAGAGGGGTTTATGCTGGTAGTCAAGTCCAGCTAATGGACTTGACTGCCTCACTCATCTGCACAAATCTCCTCCTTTGTCTCCTGTCTCCATGCTCTTTGCCCTCAGATCAGTTTATAATCAAACTCTACCCAGCTATTCAGGCTGTGTAGCAAGCCTTGGCAAGCATGTTTGTATGGATGGAAAGGACACATGGGTGGCTGATGTGAATTCCTCATTTTTCAGATAAGGAAAAGCAATGCTATCTGCCCAATACTAATTTTCAGGTCTGTCAGCAGCAAAAGCAGAGAGAAAGCTGACCTGTTACACCTTTCACTCAAGCACTAAAACAGAACTCAAGCCCATATTCAAGAACCACAGAAATATAATCCTAAACTACTTGGAGCAACTAAAATAGGGTCTAATGACCTCTAAACCTCCTTCATTCTCCTGCAGCTCCAGATAGAAAGATCAGTTGCTGTTCAGAGAAACACAGTGTCTCTGTGATGCTCTGGTCTTTGCCCAGAACTCTGCCTTTATCTTTACCCTAAACTCATTAGCATTTAAGATGCAGCTTCAACTCCTTTGTGTTCAATTACCAAAATAAAATTTAAACAAAGAGCATTTTCTATAAATGAATATATGTGTGTGGCAATATATGAAGTATACATCATGCATATATTATACGCATGTGTATAACTAACCCTTTAAAACTCTACATTTTTTCTATCCTTCAATATTTTTATAATTGATGGTTAAGTGACACTGGCAGAAATGACAGAATGAGAGAGTGGGAGCTTACACTGCCTTGGAGAGGGTATGGCATTTTAGTATGAAGCAATGGTGGGAAAATTCTCCACAAATAGGAAACTACACAACCCAGAGGTGGTACATAGATTGGGCCAGTTATTATAGACTAGTTCCAGGCAGTGAGGTAGAAGTGAATTATCTGAGCTTCAGGCCAAACCAGTGAAAAGCTTTCATATAATTTTACTCAGTCATAAAGAAAGCATGGGTTTTTGGTAGGGAAGTTTGATTGAAGAAAGACACATTGCTGACTAACTCCAAGGGAAACAGTTATGTGATATACCACCTGCGTGGTCAAGAGTGAAAAATAAACGTGATTTTTGCAAAAGCAATGAATCTTCAAGCTGCTTGTTATCATAGGCAAACACAGACTAATAATGATATTACCCTTGGAGGAAAAAGTATCCTAGCACTGTGTTTGCTGATGGTGGTGGTTACTTTGTATGTAGAAATTGAGATGGGTATTAAGATGCTTAGAAACTGATTTTGAGGTTAGACATATAAAACTGACTTTTAAAGTGAAGAATCTGATACATTCTGTTTGAATTAACAAGGTGCTAAATATGATGTTTCAAGTTGGGGTCTTTTTTGTTTCTAATATATAAAGCTACAAAATGACATGATAAAAATTTAGGAATTGTATCTCTATGTCTGTTTCTCTGACTCTGTATCTCTCTTTCCTGCACCTCATCCTCTATCTCTACCTTTTTACCTCTCTTTATTTTGGTGAAACTGGGGTTCAAAGGCAGACCATATGCTTGCTAGATAGATATTTTACCACTCAGACCATGTCCTGAACTAAAATTTCAAGTACTCATTGCTACGCACAGAAGGATATCTATGTTTAAAAACTGATGAGAAATAATCATCAAAGAAAAAAAGAGAAACTTAAGAGAATAGGAGCAATATCTGTTGTGGCAACCTCAGGTAATAGCTACATGAAGAAGGAATGCGCAGCTTCTGTTGTGAAGTAGGAGAAGGTGAAATGAGGTGATGCCTAGACACAGTGATCCAGTGATTAAGAGAGAAACTTAAAGAAAGTAATTAGTAGTGTGAAATGGAAAGAAACTAGGTTGAAAAAATTTGAAGAGCGAGTAGGTGGTAAGGAAATCGGGTCAGTTAGTGTAGGGAACTCTCCAAGGTATACAGAGAGGGAAAGGAGAGAAATGGGAACATTGGTGGAAAAATTTAGAGACAGATTGGTTATCTGTTTATTTCGACGGCTTCTAAGTGAAAGAAGGAAGGCTAGAAAGTGGTGGCTAATGACTTATCATGTCCCACTCATGGTGCCAGTTGATAAATTTTAATTTACAGGGGAAGAGAGCAGTGTTGACCATGCCTTTGCTGCAGAGAGACTAAGAACATGAGGATAGACTCTGGGTTTCTGAATGAGGTGGAGAGATCTAAAATGGAAATTAAGCATAGGCCTCATGCTTTAGGTATTAGAGACAAAAGACTTGCTCAATTTCCTTGGAGTGTGGTGGCTACAAGGAGTGTTAGAAGTGAACTGATTACAGAGGCTGTAGGAGCTGAGGAGATCTGTTTCCTAAATATAGACAGAAAGCTTGAAAGGAGGAAACATAAGGAGATACCATCCTTTCTGAGGGCTCACCTATCTATTGGGTCTGACATACATATTTGGTCACCCTCTTCAAATAAAGGTAAAGCAGCCTGGGTGACTCATTCATTGTGCCTCAGTTTCTCCATCAATATAAAATGATAAAAATAGAAACTTCCTAAAGGCTTCCTTAGTTACTTATCATTTAAGCAGTGTTACCCTCTGGTAAGGTAGACATGATCATGAGTTATTAAGTTATAGTTGAATAAGTTGAGAAACTTCTGCCCTTGCGATAAATCCATTTTCTGTGGCTATGAAAACCACACCAGGTTTGACATGTCTAAAGAAAACAGGAGACTTCTTTAGTTTACAGATTTGAAAGCTAAGAATCCTAGAATGGATGACCCCCATCTGTTTGACCTCTGGGGAGTTAAGTGCCCTAAGTGCCCTTGGCTGGGTCTTAGTGTGGTGGAGAATCAGAGGGGCAGAAGACCCAGCCATGCGGTGGCCTCACATTAGAATTCCTCACACTTCTGAAAACTCACCAGAGTCTCCTGAGAACTACATTGACCTTATCTAAAGATACTATTCCCAACAAATAAAATCCCTTCCACTGAACTCTACCCCTTATAGGACCCACCACCACTTAATACTGGCATATATGGGGACAATAAACCTTTGAAGAGCAAATCACACACAAATCATAGACCTTGGCCAAGAATAATTCATGAAAACACTTGAATAGAGGAGAGTTCAGAAAGTGTCCACCTCTAGTCAATAATCAAACGTACATACAAAAAGAATGCCTGTATGCCATGCATTCACACAAAACTTAATGGGTTCACTACTGGGATCCTCTCTTTGTCCAACTCCTTCTTTCCTGTTTCTCTTGCCTCTCCTTTCACTGGGAAAGTCACCCCAGGAGCTCTCACTTGATCCATTGCACCAGACTTACGTTCATGCTTTACCAGTGGAGGGCGGAGAGGACAAAGGAGGACATGGTGAGTGTCTCAGCATCCCTTGTCTCCAAATGCTCACATCCACCAGAAGGAAGGGCTGCTTTTCAGGATCCTAACTTAAACCCTGCATCCCCATCCCCCTCACAGCTCAAACTCTCTCAGGACTAACAGCACTAGCTCCCCAGTTGTGTCCCTTCAGGTCCATGGATGTTAATGGTGTCACCTCTGGGTGTCTGGATATGACTTATTGGTTCCTTGCCCCATCTGTAGCACAGTCCATTGAAGTGCACTCTTTCTTTTCAGTATGTAGAATAACCCACAGGGTAAATATGGAATGCCATGTGTTTTGGGGGTACTCAGAAAACACCATTAATGAAGCAGAGGTCCTTCGGTGTCTTCAGGCTTCATTTGAAATAGACAAAGAAACTGAGACCTGGAACAGTAAATTGGAGTCAAGGCTTCAAAGCTAGTAAGAGCATTGCAGGGCCAGATTCCTGATTCCCAGGACAGATAATCTATGTTCAGTCATGTCATCTATCTCACAAGGGGAGCAGAGCTGGGAAACAGAAGGTTTTGATGATAGGAAGCATCTGCCCGACCGGTCTGTGTCGTCCACTGTTGGACTTTTCCACCCCATGGTCAGCACAAACCCCACCATCATTCTCTGTGGAGATAATTAGGATTTAACCTCCATGTCGAGGCAGAAAGCTATTAGCTTTCAAAAAGAGATGTCACTTAAGGGTCAAATCTATTTTCTTCTGATCAATTCTTCTGCAGTTCGACAAACTTCCTACATTTGGTTCTCGTTTGGGGTTAGAGAAGATTCTGTTCTCTCTAAGACTCTGGCACATACATAGCGAATCAGGCACTGTCAAACAATGTTGAGGAACTGCAGTCTCCTAATTAAAACAGTTCTGGTCTTCTGATGCAGTTACACAGGAGAGAAGATACTGACATTGATCAAAACTGGCTATCTGACTTTGGTTTGTTCTCTTTCTTCTTAAAACTGATGACATGTACATTACCAATGGCACCTCAAATCCACACAGACACAGAAATCTGCATGTAAATGCACATATACATGTATGCATACAGAGATGCATATGTATGCAGGTATTTACACAGGTTTACAGATACACATATGCATAGAGACACACAGATATACAGACATACTCACACACACATATATAAAGACACACATGTTTAGAGGAATGCACATGCTTACGGTCACAAATTGGTTTATAGGCAGATACGTACACACAGATACACATATAGACATATACACACAAATCCACATACAGGGGGAATCTAAGAGAATTTCTTTTATAAAGATGGGTCTTTATTTATTGTTTAGTTGAAGAAACTTGCCTTAATGTCTCCATATTATACTTCAATATTTATTGGTGGGATTTACTGTCTTATAATAAGTAAAAATGAAAGCACATCAAAATAAAAAAGTTACATTAAAGAATCAAGTTACTAAGTGTGATTGTTCCAGTTTGAAGGTAGATCTTCCCATATAGACGTATTCACACGCCTTCCGTTTGTACAGCACTCTATAAGTATTACTGAAAGAAATTCTCAGCTACTGTCTTTCTAGCCACATATTTTTCTGGATAAACTTTGTCACTCTCTAGTCCCGAAAGACAGACATTCATTCATTGGGAATTTAGATATGAGTCTTGGAGACATTAGCTTATTTTTGGTTTGTGCCTTCATGCAAACATCCAGCACAAATCTACACCAGAGCCACACACAAAGGGACAGCTGCAAAGACAGAAGAGATTAAGTGTACTTCCACACAGAGAAGCACACATAGAGACCACTTCTTTCTGGGAAAAGGAGAGGAACCCAGGTCTCTAACTGCTTTCTAATATCATCCTTTTTAACAGGCCTAATTGTCACTATTGTCTTTAAGTTCCAATGAGATGTCTCTTTATTCTCCCAGTAAATGCTCTTTATTTAAACTGGCATGAGAAAGTTTGAATAATATTTTGATACCTGTGATCAAGTAATCATAATGGAAACATGCTATTTTTAGTATGTATGTATGTCATTAAGAACATGAATTATCAGTCTAGACCACAAGCAAGAATGGAATATCTCACAACTAAAACCAGTATTATTAGAGAGAGGTTAATATTCAGATCCTGGGGCCAGTGTGATATCAAGCCAACTGGCTCAGAATCTTCTGCTTCCACTCCTTTTCCAGCAGGAAATGACAGAGTAATTTATTTAGCCAGATGCTGGTGGCTCATCCCTGCAATCCTAGCTATTCAGGAGGCTGAGCTGAGGCTCACGGTTTAAGGCCAGCCCAGGAGGGTAAGTCCATGAGACTCTTGTCTCTAATTAACCACCAGAAAAATAAATGGAAATGGCACTGTGGCTCTAAGTGGTAAAGCATTAATTTTGAGTGAAAAAGCTCAACGACAACTTCCTGCCCTGAGTTCAAACCCCATGACTGACAAAAAAAATATTTGCTTAGATAATTATAATATTGACTTAAATGGCTCTTCAGTTATTATAATCTCTGACCTATAGAAAGAACATTACAAGAGCTTGTTGTTTTCCTTGTTTCTTGTCATCTCCATGGTGACTTTTTACATGTTCTATACTCTGGGTAGTTTTATTTCTCGTTTCATAAAGAAGACTCAAAAATGATTCAATCTACAAATGAATGTAGTTATAAATCCAATTGTGAAACTATCATAAGGCCTATCACAGTCATTAGTGTTAACATTTGTCTTTGTTCCCTTATGTTTATTTAAATTTGTAGGCGTTTTTGTTCATTCCCCTGAGACAGGGCTGAAATGATGAACCTTGAGTTAAACAGGGAGGAGAACTCTAAACATTTCATCAATGATAAGTCAGATACCCTGGAGAGAGAACCAAATACCAATATGAAACTAGTATCATTCCTAAAAATAAATGACCATTATCACTGTCATGAGTAAGACTGCCTCGGCGTTGTTTATTCTGCTATGCTAAATAGAATGGTGCTAAGTAACTTCACTCACTCTGCCCAACATGTAAAAATAATTCTTTTTTTTTTCCAAGTAAGGTTGGAATATGAGTCTGGGCCATATTCTAGAACAGAAAAAAAAAATTTACTGGTCCACAGAGGGATTTATCTACCACATCTGCCTCATTAACAGAACTCTACCCACTTGAGCTAAATAATTAGGGTCAGCTATAGATAGAGTAACTATTAATTGTTTTCAGATTTCAATCTCTGGCCCTTTCATTTCAGAATCACTAATTAAAATAAGAATAAAAGAAAAATGCCTAGAAGTAGCAAGTCAATTTATGCTTCATGATCATCAGTTTGCAAGCCAAATGGATCATTTGTTTATGATCCTATCCAAATCAAGCTTTCCAGTAGTAAATATATCAATCTAAGCAACTTGAGAGAAAAGTTGCTAAATAAATTCTAGACACTACTGTTCTGACAAGTTAACACATCTTTCTACTTGTTTCTGAGAATAGGCCCAACCCTTCCAGCTAGGGGTAAGCTTATAGAGTACATATATTGAGCCTCTTGAAACGTCTTGACTCGTGATGGTAAGAATCATTGGTTCAAAGTACTATTACAGAACTTAAGACAGTCCCCTTTTACAGAAGAAGCTAAGAATACAAGCTTGTTGTTAGCCTTGTCAATAAATTATTCCTAAACAGGCAATACTGGCTTGTGGTCATTTCCAAAGACAAAGACAAATGCAATCCACATGCGCAGAAAGCTATAGATGAGGTACAAACAGACAGGCATAATGTCATGTAATTCTTCTTAGTTTTACATTTATCATTCCCAATTGCAAGGTAATAATTTCTCCAATTTTCTTAAAGTAACCCAGTTTGGGTTCCGTCATTTGTAATAAAAACATTTTGCTTTTAAACCACCATACCATAATTCCTTTTCTTTTGTTAGTATCAGAGTTTGAACCCAGGCCCTGCATTTGCTAGGCAAGTTGAGTCATGCCCTCAACTCTTCTTATTGTTGTTTGTTTGTTTGTTTTGATTTTGTATGACCTGAACATCAAATATTTTTACCCCTGCCTCTCAAGCAGTTAGAATTAACATGAGCCATTGTGCCAATTGTTTATAGTAATTATTGAAAGATTGATTGATTTAAATTATCCTAGAATCTAAGAATAGTTAGGGCCAGAGTCAAAACTGTATGTATGTGTCCACATACACATATTCACATAAGCATGTATGCACTCCCAAATGTATGTCCATGTGGGGTATAACTCTGTTTGTATGTACTAGTTTAGTGCAAACTCGATGGATATTTCCTATTTCACAATGGATCAGGAGTCCGGACAGGCAGGGTCTGGCTAGGTTAGCTACATGACAGACTTAGTATGTCAGCTGGGACCATGGCTTCACCTGAGACAAAGCCAGGAAAGGACCTGCTTCCCTTGCAGGTTATTAGCAGCATTCAGTGCCCTGTGGACTGTTGTACTCATCTGGGGCTCTTGTCTCATTGGCTGCTAGCCTGAGGCTGCCTCTGTCCCTCTTAATAAGCAAATTGCAGCTTGGTAACCAGTTTCTTCAAGGTCAGTGAAGTGGAGGATCATCTGGTGTTACACTCACATAATTCCTGTGTGCATGATCATTTTCACTCCAACACTTTCCTTCTCCTGTTCTATTGGTTGGAAGCACAATCTAGCTCCTGCTCACGCATCCTGTACACGGTGGAATATTAAGGACAGGTCTCTGGGAGCCCAAGGCACCCACAACAGGGTTAATTACTAGTTCATGTTTTATATGTGAGGATGCTGAATCACAGAGAAGTTAGAAGGGATGCAGGATGATTCTTCAAGTTATGTTGTTTGCAGTTGCTGCTTCTTAGAAGATTGGACCAAAAAAAGTGCATACAACCAAGTCCAGTACCAGTCCGAGAGCTTATGTTCACCAGCTAAAATAGAACTCTTAAATCTGTGACCTTTTCCTTACATTTCCTCAAAAAAAATGACAAAAATGTGTTTGAGGGTTGTGTGTGTGTGTGTGTGTGTGTGTGTGTGTGTGTGTGTGATATATGTGTGATGGTTCACTTAAAGGTTAAAAGTACAGATACATAATTTTAATAATATTATCCCATGTTCTTTTGATATTGAATGACAGTGTCCTACACTACCTGCACTGAATTTGTTTTCTGAAAATAATTGGAAAATCTTTTATTCCAAGTGACTGTAACTTGAATGGATCTGCATGGTCAAATGGCCTTCTTCAACCATGACACCAAGTTCAAGGAGAAGGGAATGATAGCAGCATCTGGAGAAAGAAAGATGGGCTTGCACACCACACAGGCTGTACACATTCTCTGGTCTGGATACTTTTCTAAACGTTAGATTTGGATATATCTTTAACAAATACAGATAGGGAAATGAAAGGATTGTACAACTTTGTAGCCTGTATTGAAGGATAGCACCCTTACAGGCGATCCAAGCATATTATATAATTTAACCTCCAGGAAATTCTATATAGTCACTATTAACTATTGAAAAAAAACTAAGGATCAGAGAAAAATTATATTACATGTCCAACAGAGAATTTAAGCCCAAAAACTTTTTCAAGTGGAACAAATAGGAGAGTTTTATTTGTTCAGATAGATAAATGATAGATATACATGCACCCAACACATACACATACACACAGAAACACACACACACACACACACACATGCACACACACACACCGCATTATGATGCAATTCATTTAGCTCTTTAATTATAAAATGATCAAAAAGTAATTGAGTTCTCTTATCTATTAGCCACAGGCATATGAAAGCAGTGAGAAGTCAGATTAATTTTCAGACATAGAATTTTGAACAAGAAGCCACTGGCTCAAGACTAGAAAGATATCTACCCAGTATTTGGTTCTACTGTTGGGGCAGGCAAAGGGTGTGTGTGTTCGTGTTATCTAATTTATTAAATATTACGTTCAGAGGTCATGTTTTCTTCTATAAAAATAGCAATATTTCCTGTGTACTTATGATACAGTTATTGGGATCAAATTAATAACATATTTGTAAAGATGATGTACATATGAAGATTAATCAAAGTCCTGGTACACAGACCCGATTTTGGACTCATTTAAGTTTGAATAATGATCAAGAAAGCAAATATCATCCTACCCTGTCTTTTTCTACCAGAGAACTTACAAATATACTGAAAACAAGACAGTCAACTTTTGATGACTTTTCTGGTTAAAAAGAAAATATTAAAAAATAATAGAAAAAACCCTCTAAAAGTTCTAGTTTCTAATCATTATAGACTTACAATTCCATCAGATCCAGAAAAAAATGATATAATCGCATGACTGTCAAATAGATAATAGCATGGTATTTACAAATGCACTTCCAGTAAATATCATTCAAAATTATAATGTTTTTTTTTAATAAAAATCAATCTCAAAGACAGGTGCTGGTGACTCACACCTGGAGTGCTAGTTATTCAGGAGGCTGAGATCTGAAGATCAAAGTTCAAAGCCAGGCGGGGCAGAAAAGTCCTCATGAGAGTTGCATCTCCAATTACCACTCAAAAACCCAAAGTGGAGCTCTAAGTGGTAGACTGCTAGCCTTGAGCAAAAGATCTCAGAGATAGTGCAAAGCTGATTTCAAATCCCACAACTGTCAAAAACTAAAACAAAAACCTCAAAGTCTTACAAAACTTCATCTTCCCAATTTCCAATAAAATTAGTGTAGATCTGAAAGAATCTGAATTGCCATGTCCGCTGCAAAGCTGGGACTCTTAGACAAAGATAGATTCAGCAGAATCAAGTAGAAGAGGCAATGAAATAATGGCAGAGGTCACAAAAAAAAACATAACATTTTAGCTAGTAACTGATATTGCATACCTATATCTTGGCTGTAAAGGAAGCTTAAGATCTGAGGATCATACTTTATAGGCAGCCCAAGCAAGAAGTCCATGAAAATCTTAGGAACAAAAATCCTGAAGTTGAGGTACAGCTCAAATGATGGAGTTGGCTAGCTTTGAGCAAAAATGCTAAGCTAGAAGCAAGTCCTTAGTTCAAGTCCTAGTGCCAGTATAAATACACACATATACACTCACAATCAACTACCACCACCACCAACATTTTTGTAATATGTACTTCCCCTCATCTGAAGGTATGACCTAGGCTAGGGTTTCAAGTCTTTTTCTCTTAGAAAAGTGCCAGTCAGGACCAAGTGAAAAGGCTATTTAAATATTTGTGTGTGTGTGTGTGTGTGTGTGTGTGTGTGTGTGTGTGTGTGACCCTTGACTATAATTGAAACCATTTCAAAGAACAGTTTTGTTAAAAAGACATTCAAAGGGCTGGGAGCATGGCTGAGTGGTAGAATGGTTGCTTAGCATACATGAGTCATAGGGTTTGATTCCTAAACCTATAGTGAAAAAGCCAGAAGTGGTGCTGTGGGTCAAGTCGTAGAGCACTATCCTTAAGAAACTCCAAGGACAGTGCCAAGACCCTGAGTTCAAGCTCCAGGACTGGCAATAAAGAAAAAAAACATACAAAATTAGATTGGGAAGAGAATAATAATTTAAGCGAAGAAACACAGAGCTAACTTCAAATGTAAAATGAAGCCCAGATTCCACACAGCCAGTTTTCAAAAAAATACCATTTCTTATTAACCTATCTTAATAACATTTTTGTCTCACCTATACTGTGTGGCTGCATCTTCTGTGATTGCCTCTTCGCTTGATGATGATTTTGTTTGATTATTTTGAAAGAAGAGAATAAAGAAACTAAATCAGTCTTTTCTTTGGCTATGGTTGACTGATTTTTCAAAATAATAGGTTTAGAATAATTCTTTTTAGCCTTCAGCTAGAAAACATTCACCAGCGGAAACAAGATGTAAATTTTGGGGATTATTGTCAAGTTTTGGACATTTCTATTTGTTTGGGAATGTACTCCAATTCTTATAGCTCAAATATAAAATATGATTCCATATATTTCAGATTTCATTTCTCCTCTGTTACACACACACACAAACACACACACACACACACCAAGTATAGACTCCAAACAAGAGGATCACGTTGAATTCATGAAAACCCTTACCTTGAGTCTTCCTGCTATACTGCACAGTGAATAGGAAAGAGATGGGAAATGATTTTTCACAAGATGAGTAGCACCAACCTCACTGTACAAGAAAGCACTTGCAGGCCTTAACACATGTATCTTCAATTTGAAGCAGAATAGTTCCCATATGTGCAGGAAATTCTATAAGCCAAATGCTCGTGGTTCATGCCAGCAATCCTAGCTCCTCAGGAAACTCTGATCTGAGGTTCGAGGTTCAAAACCAGCTCAAGCAGAATAATCTGGGAAATTCTTATCTCCAATTAACCAACAAAAAGCACAGTCCTAGTGATATGGCTGTACAAGTGAATGAATGCAATGTTTTTGGCGAACTGCACATTAAAAGGTAAAAAGCTCTGGTGTCCAGGGTCACTGGTTGACCACAGACATAGGGGTTTTACTTCAGACTTGTTTATCTGCTTGATGTTAGCTGGAGTATAACAATTACACCTTTGTGTTTGAGCCATTTTTACATTTGAGATCTAATGTTATGGTATTGTTTATTTTAACAGGGGGAGGATATTTCTGCACACAGCCACCTTTACGTTTCAGGGCAGAAGCTGTGGACTTAGATAAATGTGATACACATTCAAACTGAGCAAAGGAGCAGGGTCTCTTTCTCTATGAAGTTTGTCCAACCTTCTATGTCAGTATTCTCTCTCTAGTCTATTCTAATAACACAAGCCTCCCTAACAATTCAGAGGGTCATGATGAGTATGCAGAAATAGAAGTGTATGTCATCAAAACCCTGGAAAATTCACTAGGCTATTCTGGACCACATGTCTTATGAAATACTTTTCCTGAGAGTTCTGTCACAGCTCTGAGGAGAAGCCCTGCCAAACTCCTCCTTCCATATCAAAATACTCCAGGCTATGTCTTGATATTTTGGAGATGACTTTCCTCAAAAGATCAAGGATTGAGCAGGGTTTCTTTTACTTGCAAATGACTCTCCTCACTTGGTTCTCATACATATATATATGTCTCCTTTCTCCATATGTACGGACCTCTCTTGTATCCCATTTTGCATTTCCTATTTTTTTTCTTCTTTTAGTGGTCTGGCTTTATGTCTTGACCACCCTAGATTTTTGAGGCTCCTGTCTTACAAGTCAAAGGCAAGGACACGTAGGCATCACTAGTTCTGCTCATGGAGTGTTTTAAAGTTCTTTTTCAGTGGGTCTGGGATTGACACCCTGTGTCTCTTGCTCCCACATTGTTACACTATATTTTGGAGCCACATGTCCCATCTTTTAAGGACAGGAGTATGACTGGAATATAGGTCTAACCTAATGGAGTCTTTGTTAACTCATTTCCTCCTTAGAGTCCCTGTATGTAAAGAGAGTTATATTTCAAAGCCCATAGGATTAATTAGATGTTCAGTATAGTATCTGAATTTTACAGGAACTTAGTTCATAACATGCACCCAATGAGAATTGTGACTTCTGATCACACTAAGATGTACAGTGGTGTATCGTAGAGAACGGTGGCAGAGGGTAACCTTTATTCAGCCAAGAGGGCAGTTTAATATTACCACCACCACATTTAGTCCTCTGGCTAGAATACAGACACAGCTGAACTTAGAAAGTCTGGATGGTGAAGAATCTAGAGTATGGCCACTTCCAAGCAAAAGCTCACATAATGGAGAAGAGAATGCCTTTGACGTAAACAGGCAATGATTGCCATAGGACCATATTCAAGCTTTTGGGCCTCTGATTGGAATGTGGCTCTAAGTGTACCATACACTAGGAACTCAGCAAATGTGATTTCATGTCACTTACATTATGTCTCTGACACTCAACTGAAATGCTCTTTATCTTTTCCTAGTCAATTCCAGTTCCTTTGCTCTTTTTTTTCTTTTTCTTAACTTCAAAATTGTCTGGTTTTGTACTGCTCTTCATAATTTCTCTTTTTTTTTTTTTTTTGGTCATGGGGCTTGAACTGTGGACCTGGGCACTGTCCCTGAGCTCTTCAGCTTAAGGCTCCACCTAGAGCCACAGCGCCACTCCGTTTTCTAGCAGTTAATTGGAGATCAGAATCTCACAGACTTACTAATTGGGTTGGCTTTGAACCATGATTCTCAGGTCTCAGACTCCTGAGTAGCTAGAATTAGAGGTGTGAGCCACCACGCCCTGCTAATTATTTTTCTTTTTAAAATTTTAATTTTTTTGATGGGTTTAATTAGTCAATATATTTATTAGTATTATTTTTTGTTGGTCTTGGGTCTTGACCTCTGGGCCAGGGCATTATCCTGAAGCTCCTTTTTCTTAAAGCTAGCACTCTATTACTTTGTGACACTCTACCAATTTTGGCTTTTGCTGTGATTAATTACAGATACGAGACATATGGACTTTCCTTTCCCGACTAGCTTCAAGCCACGATCCTCAAATCTGAGCCTCCTGAGTAGCTGGGATTATAGGCATGAGCCACCCATACTTGGACAATATATCTTACAAGGCCTTTCTACCTAGTGTCTAGGAAGGATAACTTAATAGTGAGTTAAGGAAGGTGTGTGTGTGTGTGTGTGTGTGAGTGTGTGTGGACCCAGGCACACTGAGAAAGGAGTAAAACAAATCATTTTAAAAAGATTTAGTGAAACAGATAAAATATATAGCATGTGAATCTACTTGCTGCATCAAGAATCTGAGCAGTTTTATTTACCTAGAACAATAGCAGATAAATTTCTGAAAGGCTAATCAGAATTAATGAATAGAAAAAAGTTAAGGGATAGAATTAATTCATGGAAAACAGGAAAAGAAGATTTCTAATCAGTCACCTAGTTTGCTCAATTTAAATAAGGTGAAATCTATCAGGGTTTTAAAGAACAAAACCTCTTAAAGATTACCTTTCCCTTAAAGATGAAATATCTAAATGAATTAAATGAAAGGCTTAAAAGGAAAAGCCAGTCTAATCATCATCATACAGTATATGAAATGTCATGAAAATGAAGGTCAACCACTGCAATGGGAAGGCAAGGAATCAGGTGATTCCAGACTCAACTCATGCTATTTCCTTGCAAAGGCATCTGGGTAATAGAAACAGAGCAAGGCATGGCTTCATTCTTGTTTACGTCTGGGAATATAGAGACATCTGACTCACTGACTAAATTAGTTGCTTCTCCTCTGATGCTAAAGATACCCTTCAGTACCTCCTATCAGAAAATCAATTTCCTTGAAGACGAGTATTTGGAGGAGGCTGGGGGACTTTTATTATGCCAAGTAACTGGTGATAGCAAAATACACTTTTGTTCCTAAAATGACCTCCACAAAACAGGGTATATTTAGTGTTGCAATCCACAAATGTTTTCCTTACCCTTTCAGCTGAGCTAGTTTTTACCCACCAAATAAATGTTTTGTTCTTTTATTTTCATATCTCTTATTCTACTTAGTAAGTGTATTGTTAAAATATCTCCAAAAACACAGTGAACAACTATGGAATTAGTATATGCTAGTATAGTAGTTATCTACCTACATAGACTAATTTACAGATTTGTATGTTTTTAATAACTGAGAAGGGAGTTACTAATCTGAGCCACTTTGAAAGTGAGACGTCAATGTTATAAATGCATAATGGTTGTTACCTAAGCACATCCAGAATTCTTTATAGCACCAAATACCCAAATTATACTTCCTCTTCCTTGATTACTTTTTGAAAGGCTTTGAAAAGGTCAGATGATACCAAATCTGCCCAAATCACAGGTACACATTGATTCACCACTGCTGTTGATATTGAAATACAAACCTGATCTTTTTTTCCTCTCAGCAAGAGCCTGAATTTCAGCAGTCTCCTCTGTGTCCTTGAAACCTGTGCCATCAATAACAATTTCTACATTCTCAGGCCTTAATGTGTTAAGTAATAGAGAAGGCAAAATTCTCTAGACACTAAGGACACAGAATTTTCATTACTAAACTTTCATTTAATAAATTTGAGAGCAAGATGTCTGTCTCACCTCACCAGTTCTATAAACAATAATCTAAGTTTTCCATGTCATTTTTTTTGGCAAGAATAAAGTGTAAGGGTGATGGGTACAAAGAACCAGATGGGGTACAAGATATTTGGGTTTAAGTTATTAACTAGCTGAAGATGTGTGACCTTGAGGAAAGGACAACTTTCAAGACATCCTGTAAACTTCATGAAGCAAGGTGTTTGGATCACACTTACTAATGATGGTATCTGAGGCCTACCTGTCCCTGGATACTCCCCAGTGCTTTACACATAAGAGGTCACTGTAGCCTCAGAACAACACTAAGAGAAAGCTGCTTTCATCTTCTCTCTACAGATGTACAAGCTCAAGGCAGGGAAAAGTTAAGAATCTTGCCCAAGATCAAAACAGCAAAGGAGTGTGAATAGATTTAACTAAGAGGAAATGCTCTTGGCCACACTTTTATACTGCTAAGGGCCTTTCCAGCATCAGTGTGATCTGATGTATATCAAAATCTTTTGCAAAGACACTGAGATAATTGAGATGAGGGCAGGAACACTGGAGCAGGAGTTGGGAGACAGTCCTCTCTTCCCCCCTTGTACTAGTAATAAAATGGATACTACCAAAAAATTCACCTAGAAGACATCAGTGTACACAAATCCTAAATGTCGCATCTTGTCCTCCACTTGCAGAATTTTAATTCTGAATTAACATTTCTCATCCATAATGAGAAATATGCCTGCATCAATGATTTCTTTCCTCCTATGTAGGGAGTTTAACAGTAACTTCTCCTAGGAAAAGTTAAGTTCGTGCCATAATCCCTAGAAACTGTGGGTGCAATCTCATTTAACCAAAGTTTAAATGTTGCTTTATAAGGTAAAAGTAAGGGAGGTTACCTTATAGGGTAAGAATACATATTACATTGTTCACAAAAGGGCTTTGTGGTGCAATTAAAATTTTTGAGATGAACAGTTTATCTTGGATTATCTATCCCATGTTCCCTAAATGCTATCCTAAAGCTATTTAAATGATAGCCATACAGAAGGGAAGACTACACGACAATAAAGGCAGGTAGTGAAGTGATGGGAATATAAGCCAAGGAATGAAAAAAATTTCAAGATCCAATTGAAGCTCAGAAGAGGCTCTTCTAAAGCTCTCAGAAAGAACCAGTCTGCAGATCAATAGTTCCAGAACTCTTAACAAATTCAGCTTTTCCTCTGATAAGTCATCCATTATGTGGTGCATGTGTTACCATGTTCCTAGAAAACGAATGCAATACCCAAATAGAAATTCATCACGTAAAAAGAATTATGTCTTAATAATCATCTTTAAAAATATAATTTCCAAACAGAGCACTCAGTATATTTTAGGTCTTCATGAACAAACTAGGAAACACAAACAGCAGTGGGGAAGTTTAAATAATGTAAATTTGGTCAACATAAAGCCATATATTTAGAAAGGCTTGACAATTTAAGCTTGTCTTTCTTTGGCCGTAGACTTTATGTACATTTGTGGCTAAGTATAACTGTGTCATTTGTGCAAATACACATATATACAGATATACTTTTCTAAATTCACTCCATATCACCCAACCATATCAACAGTGCAAAACTCAAAGCTTGTGACTACTTTATCTCCTTTCCAATGCAACAAAAGAGAGACATTTTTTAGTTAATACCTTTTGAAGTAGTCTTATCTATTGGAGTATAATAGGTAAGTGTTGTAAATCTCTAGACTCCAAATAGCCCAGGGACTAATGATAAGAGAAAAGATTTCATCAACTAGATCTATATTTTGAATCTATAATTTATATCTCATTGGTCATTTGGATAACTGTCTTAGATAAATAATTGTTAGTCATATGGCCCCATTGTGCCTGACAATGAATGAGGAGAAGCAGCTACTTCGTATGGATGGACACAAAGCTTGTGCTGAGAACCATGCTGGCCTCCCTCTTCAATGGATATTAATAAATAGATTGAATACCCTCACTGAACTCCCATCCTACATCACATTTTACGAATGCTCTGGTCCTGTTATGAAAAGTGCATATATTTGAAATACAATAGAAAGTTGTTGCAGGAAGTCATTTATAGTACTACAGATAGACATACACAGCCAGAAAGTTTACGCTTAAAAACAAAAGCCGTTACAGATCTGTGGCTATGTATTGTTGAAATTGAGGCCAGACTGGGTCACTCATTCCTTGAGTTCTGTAAGAGTGGCTAATCAGGGGGTGATTGCTCTTCAAATGATTCATCAAAAGTCATTAGGGAAAAGTCATTTTTTTTTTGTTTGCCAGGTTTGAAAACCTTCTCTTTCCTGCTCTCATCTCACAAGTTCCTCTTATCAGCGTTTGTTCAGCAAGTAGATTGGGGTGAGGCTTTTTTCATGTTCCTTAATATAATGCCTTATGATAATGAAGTGCCATTTTATACTAACAAGCCAATGATTAGTCTCCTTCAGAGCCGTTCTTTCACACAGCACAGAGCTTCAGGCTACCCCATATGCCTGGGCATTTTTCTCCCAACACAGAGGCCTGGCCTTCAAACATCCTGTAGAATTGAATGGCAAGCAAAGGATTTTCATCACAGCTTACTGCTCTTCCCATTTCAAAGCCCTTAGCCCATTTGGTTCTGCTGTCAATATTGCTGATTGCGCTGAGCCCTGAGTCACACATAAGGGGAGTTTGGGTGGCTGGGAATAATGCTTGTCATTCCACTTCAGCCCTGAAAGATCTCAGTAAAGTAGCAAGTCTCACAGAGGACTCTAGAGGCAGAGGAGGCAAGGAGCACTGAGCTTCAAACTGGAGGACTCCCTGTGCAAACAGCCCATGGGATGTTACAATCTTGCTTATCTACTGTACATTAACTCATTAGGAATCTAGCAGTGTGAGTAAACAGGATTTGTGCCTGAGTGTGAGCACACGTGTGTACACACACGGACACACATTACTTTCTGAAGCCGTAAATATCCCGTCTGGAGTACCCATGTAAGGAATGGAAAGCAATCATTTCCTTATACAACTCATGCTCTTTATAATGCTGTTAATAAGAAGGCTTGGAGAGCCTACCTTTTAAAGCTGGACTCCTTGCTACAAGTCCTGGCTGGCTTTAACTCCCCTTCTCCCCAGTAATTATGCACTTGCTGTCTAAGATTAATCAGGAAAGTTAATGATGCAAAAAATTACATTTATAATCCAGTCTGAATACAGCTGTACTGCAAGCTAAGTTCTAAGTCCTATTAAAGTAAATGGAATTAATGGGCTGTCTCAGGCAATCTTTATATCCATCAGTTACTAATTAACATTCTTCTGTAAAGAATAGTTTGTGGTGGGGAAAAGTACAACATGCCTTTAGTAGCAGCTCTGGTGCAGGTAGTACTGAATCATTGAAGGCTCCCATAGTAGGAGCTTTAGGGTGCCACACCACCTGTGCTAACGAGGTAGACCTGATAGCTTGCTGTGTCATCCCTTGTGAAGTCTTAAGTGCATGTGTGTGGGTGTGTATAAAATGTTGTTTGTTCCATCCAGCAGCAAATGAGCACCACTAAAGATGACCTTTCCACAGGAAATGTCGACTTCAGCTAATAATGCAAGGACAGAAGCAGTGGAGCTGTGAAACAAGAGGGGAAGATTAGCTATGGAGGAAAAACAAATGTATTTATGTTATCTTCTGCAATGCTAAGGCACATTTGCTCCTCTTGTCACAAAAAGCTCATGGCTTACAACTAAATTGTGCTGTTCCTGTGTTAATTGGAAGAGTCCTACCAACTCCCTTACGTGTGTGTGTGTGTGTGTGTGTATGTGTGTGTGTGTGTGTGTGTGTGTACATGTACGTGAATGTGTGTGCATGTTTTCCTTAGAACTTGGCATGGGGAAGATTTTCCTACGTTTTATTTCCATGTCTTTGCTTTGCTTTTATTCCCTTTGGGTTTATTCCCTTAGCTTTGCTTCTTTAAAGTGCAGAAGAAAGTAAATTTGCTAAACAGAGAGGCAATTTCCTTCACCTGAGCCACCTGGAGCTTCCACTAGTGACTTTACTTCTTACAAATTGTTACTCAGATGTTATAAAGCAATCCTTACCTCTTTTCTTGGATGAAATATGTTTCTAGCCCAGTGCAATGGCGCAACCTTGCAAGGAGGAAATCAGAAGATGGTGTTCTGAGACCAGCTTTGGCAAAAAGAAGTTTGAGAGACTGTTTGCCAGCCCCCTTGACATGAGCAAAGTTAGCAAGAATTGCATTCCAGGCTAGCTGGGGCATGAAGCAAAACAATTCCTAGAAAATAACCTATGCAAACAGAGCTTGGAGGATTATGCTTTATAGAGTCTCTGCTTTATAAACATGATATCCCGAGTAATGAAAAGAAAGTGATAGAGATGATTTTATTGCATTAGGAATAGGATGTTAACATCACTAAAAATTAATGCTTTTAAAGGAAACTAAAGTCAAGAGCAAGTGACCTCACGACTTTCACATTTGAACTATGGTTTGGCTCTAACACTTAACTCATAGTTCAGAGAGATGATTCATTTGTAATTTCTCCAGATTTGTAGTGCTTACTTTTATCAGTGAAATGCACCCTGAACCTCACAAAGCACCAGGAAAAGCTAATACTCCCAGAAGTCAAGTGATGGAATAAATTATGGTCTAAATATTGAGGAGAAAGAGCAAAGTGAAAATTGCAGCACTGCTAACTATTAGGCAAGGGATAGATTTTCATCCATCAAAAGGAAATAGCAGAATGTGACCTTCCTCCTTCCTAAAGAGGTGTAACAATGTTAAAGGCATCAGGTCAGATTGAAGATTAAAAAAGAAAAAGTGCCCACATATGTAAATAAATTCGTAATTTTGAATTCAGTCCACGGTTGATACTGTTGAAACATCTGATTTCTCTTAGATGTGATTCTTATTTAGCTTTTTATTCTGAAATAAGCAGTGTGGTTTGCTTAAGCCTCCCTTTATTTGATCATGATTATAATACTTGTATAGCACAGGCTCATTTTAACTAAGATTCTGATCCAATTCATTTGTTCTTTCAAAATGACTCATATGGATGCTCCAAGCAAAATGCAGTAGTAGAAGGGAAGCTCTATCTAAAACACTTGCCCCACATGAAAAAGGAAATGTTTATTAGTCTAATTTCTTTACTTGTCATTGAAACAAAGTAATGATAATTAAATTTTTCTTACCTAAAGGAACTATGAGATTATATAGTTAGAGGTAGTATCACCGGTATTTGGGAACAATGCCTTCGATTTTCTACCATCCGCATTGATATGGCAGTGTTATTTTGGATCAGATTTCTCACCTGTAATTATTAAAGGCAATGCTATACCTACCTCCTGAGTGCTACTGTGAATTTAAAGAGATAATAACAGGCAGGACCTTGTGCACAGTATCTAGAATCTAGAATGCATTCAATAAAACAAGTTCTTGTTGTTTTCGTGATTGATTATTACTGTTAAAAAGATAGGTTACAGCCAGACTCTGCTTGCTCATGGCTATAATCCAAGCTACTCAGGAGACTGAGATCTGATGACAGCGATTTGAAGCCAACTCAGGTAGAAAAGTTCATGAGATTTTCTCTTTTCTTTTCTATCCTTTTCTCTTTTACCTTCCTTCTTTTCTTTTTTCTCTCTTTCTTTTTCCTTTTTCTTTTTCTTTTCTTTTTTTTTTTTTGCCAGTCCTGGGCTTGAGCTCAGGGCCTGAGCACTGTCCTTGGACTTTCTCAAGGCTAGAGCTCTACCACTTGAGCCTCAGCACCACTTCTGGCTTTTTGCTATGTATGTGGGGTACCGAGGAATAGAACCCGGGTCTTCATGCATGCTGGGCAAGCACTTTAACCACTAGGCCAAACTCCCGGCCCCTCTTTTTCCTTTTTCTTTATTTCTTTTTTTTGTTGCTCCTGGGGTTTCGAGTCAGGGCCTAAGTGCTGTCCCTGAGCTTCTTCACTCAAGACTAGCATTGAGCTCCATTTGCATGTCCTTTAAAACGTATTTACATTGAGTATTCTGAGTGGATTTGTTCCCCATTTCTTAATTTACCCACCCCTCCTATTAGTCTCATTTAAATCTTTAAAATCTTGATTCGGCTTCTGATTTTCATTTTGTTAAACTATCTAGTTAATAAGTCAAAAGACTTAACTTACATAGACTCACTCTAGCATATGCTAATACTTAGTCAATTAAATCGTGTATTCAAGTGTATACCTCTGCGTGCGATCATCTTGTTCCTACTTCATGTGCAACCAATCAGCATTTCTTAAATATATGGAAGGCAATATAGCTATTTTAAGGGAATCTCTATTCAAGGGAGCTTCTCAGGTCAACTGCAGAGGTCTTGGTGGGGCCTGGCTTTCTGCCACGTGGAGAGAGCTTGTCATGTGACTGTTCTCACAGTTACTTACTTAATTAGCTCAACATTAAATATTAGCATTAAGGGAAAGAATTCTTTTCTTCTTTTGAAATAACAAGGCATTAAAAATAATAATGTTAGTTTCAGCCAGGCAGATACATAAAAAGGATGAAAAAAGCATGTTACCAAAATTGGAAGAGATTTTGCTTCTTTTAAAATAGCAGAAATCTGGAAAGTAATCCTATTCTGTAACCTTGTAATGACTAATTGGCAAGAACTGGATTGGGAGAAATCCAGGCAGCTGGGAAACTGCTGGCTTGAAAACTGCATAGAAAAATCTTGAGTCACGACCCAGAACTTAAGAAAGAAAACAACATTCCCAACCCTTACCTACCAACCACAGAAGATTTGGCTAATGGATCATTCACAAGCTTAATGCTGAGTATCCAAAAACAACTAAGAACCATTGTACCCCTGAATCCAGGAAACTACTCAAACAGCATCTTATTTTAGCTGAAGGGACACTACAGCTGCCAGACTCTCACCAGTTACTGAGTTAAAGCCAGACTTGAATTTATTAAGAGTAAAGATAAAATTTTCTTCTCCCTTAGACTGACTTGGCATGTCGACCTTATCTCCATTTCCACACATGTGGGCTTTCAAGGGATGGGTAGGGGGTCCATAAGAACTAGCCAGTCACCAGTGGCATATTTTGTAAGTCCAGCAACCGAAGAGGCTGTGAATGTTCAGTAGTCAGAGTGGAAGAGTAGTAATCTCAAGCTTAAGGCCCTGAGTCCGAACTTTTAGTACTGCTAAAAGGTGGAAGAGGGGAATGATTTGATAAGAAATAAACTATGTAAGCATCTCTTTATTCACAAGTACATAAAATGAATATTATTTTCACAGTTCCTTTCTATAACCTCAAATACTTTCTAAAACATGGTTTTTAGGCTAAATAATGCAACAAGAAACCAAAATATATTTTTAGAAGATAGTTAACAATATTCAGTCATTTACTCAAATACTCAAACAATATAATAATAATATCATCTAATTTCTTTGTAAATAAAAACATATTAAATATCTCCTAATTGCTAATAAAATTCGGGAACTTTCTAAATCTTTCCGAAGCTTATATTCTTACAGATGCTAGTATTTTATGTATTTTTTCTCTTTCTATTCACAGGCAATACACAAAACGATTCAAAATGAGAAGCAACTACAAAGGACTAAATGAGAATTCTGTAGGAAATACTCAATGGAAAGCTTCTAAACCAACTATAATAATACTTTCAGGTCTTCAAAGGCAAAGTGTATCCACAAAGATCACTTCCTGAATCCAATCCTCTGAAACAAGAACACTTATCAGTGGTTTTCTGTTTCTTCTCTGGTAGCTATAGAAACACATCCACATTCATTAGAACATTTGGCAATACAGGAGAACAGTGCTATTTGACTTCATTAGGAGAGTTTTGCCTTAGTCCTACCCTTAATTCTTGGAAAATGGTTAAGTCCTCCTTTTGGTCCATTTTGAAAGACCCCAAAATGTCAGATATAGTTTCAATGCCTGTGCTGTCCATTAACATGGACACTAGATAAGTGTAGGTATTTAAATTAGTTTAAAGCAAACATTCAGCTCCAATCTTCATAGCATGCAGTGAGAAGCCATGATGCAGATGGAAACAGACCACTTTCAGGATGGCAGAAGTTCTACTAAACAGAACTTCCCAGACATCAAGGCAACATGAGAATACCATTCCCGATTTCTCTCCTTGCAGAAGTCTCAAAATCATCATTTTATTTAAATAGTACTAATGACCAGGTACACTTCACAAGATTTCTCAGAATTACCCTGTTAGATAAATAACAGAATGATGAGAAAGCTAAAGTTAGTGGGCTAGGCCAACGTTGTTCAATCTGTGGGTCGCCTTGCTGCAAACATAATACTCTAAGCCTTCTGAAGAATATACCTAATGGCCTAAGGTATACGAGAGGCAGAATTGATACAACAAACTCCACTGACTGCCTTGCAAGGATTCCTTAGACAAGAAAAAATAAAAAAGATGATGAGGTGAAAAACAAGAAAAGAAATGAGCATCACGTGGTGCTCCAGTCTGTAACCTCAGCTGCTGAGAAGGCTGATATCTGAGGACTGAAGTTCTGAACTAGCCTGGGCACGGGAGCCCAGGAGACCCTTATATTTAACTGTACAAAAAATTAAGTGCTAACCTAAATCAATGAAGCTTAAGGACAGTGCTGTCCAAGCTCAGGACACACTCTCTCTCTCTCTCTCTCTCTCTCTCTCTCTCTCTCTCTCTCTCTCTCTCTCTCTCTCTCTCTCTCTCTCACACACACACACACACACACACACACACACACACACACAGAGGAATGCATATGAATTGAAGCATGACTGGGCTAGAGAGTATGCCACATATGCTAGCCCAATCTTCTCACAAAGTCCGTTAAGTATAAACAGGGAACATAGACAGGTAAAAAGCAGTCCACAGAGAACAGAGTTTAAGTATAAAAAAGTCTTGTTTATTGCCATGAGTAAAAATTCATCTCTTGAGGTAAGTTGAGGTGCTGAGCTGTGACAGCCTTCTATTTCCTGTGATATCCTTGGTCACCATTAACTGCTCCCCCAGTAAAGGGAGATTGAGTGGGGATGTAAGTATTTATTACTGCCTATGAAATAGATGAAAGTGCACTTAAGAGCCAAGGTAGAACATGAAGAGTAATTCCAGAGGGTGCCAACATGCATAAAAAGAGTAACATAAGCAAAATGGAGAGAGGGATCTAGAAAGGGAGAGAAGGAAATAAGCAGATACGAACTTTTAAGTAGTGCTATGACTAGATAGCAGTGCCAGCGGCCGAGGCTGGTCAGCTATTGCTCTGTTGTTTCAGTGGGTTGGGATGTGGCCTAGCAAGTTTGTGGAAAGGATTTCAGAACTGAAAGGTTTAGGGAGACAAAGCCAATATTAGTTAGGAATTTGTGTCCAGACCCACGATGAGATGTTCAGAAAAGAATAGAAATAAAAACAACACATTTTAGGAAAGATCTCTCTTTAAAATCATTAAATAAATATGATTAGAACCCTTTAGGTTCTATGTTTTGATTCTAAAATCATTTGAAAATGAAATGACATTAAGTGTAAACACAAATCCCTGTGTTTTAATATCTCCTTTTCAGCATTAAATACTAAACTAGCAAAATTAAACTTATGCTACTTCAAAAAATATGTGGGTGAGTGAATGAGAGAGAAAATAGGTAAGGAGAAAAAAAGAGCAATGAGGAGTAAGATGGGGTGATGGTGGAGAGAAAAGGGGAGAGAGGAGGTTGAAGAAGGAAAAGGAGAAGAAGGGTGGGGGAGAGGAAAAGAGAAAGAAGAGAGAAAAGAGGAGATAAAATTACCACTGGCTTATGAAGGTCAAGTGAAGAAGAGTAGAATTTATAAGGAAGTTCAGCCCAGCAGCTATAACACAGATACTTCTCATGTTCTAGCTTACATTAGGTCCTCCTCCCTTTTAACAACAATGGTTTGACCAGCAAGTCTTCATGTTTTTTTGTTGTTTTATTATATTTAAGAAGCTGAAAGTTTGTAAGACAAAACAGATACGGTGCAAACCAGATTAGTGAGAGATCAAGTGTCTGTCTCTTCTTCCCATTTCTGAAGTTCTAAATCTCTCCTGTGTTTTGGGGATTGCTATGACATGTAAACTGGGCTACCAAAAGCAACAGAAAAGAAACAGAATAGAAATGAAATTCAAGAAAAGATTGCCTGAGACAATATATGCTCACATTCTGCAAACTGTTTTCTCGTGCACTGACATATCAAAATGTTCATTGAGGAAGTGACTCCTCTGAATTATACACTATTACTGAGCTAAACGAAGGTTACTTTTGATATAGTTGCTCCAGCTATTTATAAGGAAAGAAGGCTCCTACGATGTATCTACTTGTACTTTTCATTTGTATTTATGTATTGTTTTTTGTTTCCTTCAGAGGTGTCATCTCCACATATGCCCAGATTGGCTTGTGAAATCATGATTCTTCTGCTTCAGACTTCCAAGAGCTCTGCTAACAGATCTACACTCCCATAATCAGCCACCTACCTGCCTTTTGCTAAGGAAAGCAAGTATTGCTAGATTTTGATTTATAACACAAATAAAACAGAACAGACACATATAAAAATATCTCAAGTGCTTTCTTTGGAAAACACATGCATAATCCTTTTTATCTCAGATTCTCAAGGTCAACTGGAGCAAGACTTGAAAGAGTTCACTATTCCTTCAGTTACGAGTAATTTCCTATTCCACTGGCATTGCGTTAAGAAAACCTGACGCTGGGACTGAGAGATGGGCTGTGGTTAGAGCCTTCACACTGAACTTAAGAGGTTTTTACAGGGACACCTCTCATTTTTATATAGGATTCAAGTTAATGAATCAGATGCAATGACCTGCCTTTAGAGACAGTTCCATCAACTGACTATGAGATGTAATGGAGGAACCCTTAACCAGTGGCAAGTAAAGAAAAAACCAATTTCATCTGTTTCCTTTAAGGTAGTTTTGGAAAGAGAGGGTTTGAAGTACTTTCAATGCACAACGTAGATCACGGAAGAAAATCAGAAAACTAAAAAGACCAAGGGTAATTTCTTACTTTCTCCAAAACTTATTTACTAACTTTCACCAAAGACAGACAAGCTCATGAATCCAGGGATGTGGTACTTAGCTGTTCACTATGGAATAATCTAGAATCCTTGTCATAATAGTCCCTGTAATTATAGGTGCTCATTATCCAGCCTCCACTGGCCACAGCTGCCTAGAAATATAGACATAATTTAGGCATGAAGAATAGGCTTCTTCTCCCATAGATGTTTATGGAAATCTAATTTGAATCTCACTGTGTTTCTCTAGGTCTATTGTACATGAACGAGCAAGAAAGATCATGCTTAACGAAAAACAGAACAACCCCTGGCACCAGCGGCTCACATTTGTAATCTTACTCAAGAGGCTGAAATCTAAGCATTGTAGTTCAAGACCAGCTCAAGCAAAAACAAAAACAAAAACAAAAAAGCCCCT
The DNA here is from genome assembly GCF_031878675.1 of Megascapheus bottae. Taxonomy (NCBI): domain Eukaryota; kingdom Metazoa; phylum Chordata; class Mammalia; order Rodentia; family Geomyidae; genus Megascapheus; species Megascapheus bottae. The sequence goes on from NC_143510.1 coordinate 22,596,899, forward strand.
GTGAGATTCATATATCCAATTAACCACGCAGAAAGCCAGAAGTGGGGCTGTGGCTCAAAGTGCTAAAGAGCTAGCCTTGAGTGAAGTAGCTCAGGGACATTGTCCAGGCCCTGAGTTCAAGCCTCTGGCATGAAAAAATAAAAGTAAACAAAAAGATTTACCTGTTTAATACTCAGTATTGCCTTGATCATCTTGAGAACAAAAGGAATCACATTTGCAATAATCAAGTAATGGGGTCTGCTGATAATGACTATAATATATTCCGGCCTGCCATCCTTCCTTCCTTCTTTCCTTCTTTCCTTCCTTCTTTCCTTCCTTCCTTCCTTCCTTCCTTCCTTCCTTCCTTCCTTCCTTCCTTCTTTCCTTCCTTCCTTCCTTCTTTCCTTCCTTCCTTCCTTCCTTCTTTCCTTCCTTCCTTTCTTCCTCCCTCCCTCCATCCCTCCCTCCCTTCTTTCCCTCCTTGAATCCTTTCTTCCTTCCCCTCTTCCTCTCTCCCTTTTTACTATGAGCATTTGTACAGGCTTGTATACTACCATTATTTTGACAGTCTTCCTATGTATTTAAGTGGGACTCCAGCAATAAAATTCTCAATCCTCCTGCCTGAGTGTCCTGAGTGATGGGATTGTATCATGAGCAGCCTCTTCAAAAGAAGTGGCTCAAATTCCATTAAAACATAGATAAATTCCCACAAGGCATACCAATTAAAGTTATTTAAACAACTCTTTTCCTCAATTTATCAAAGATGGTAATGTAAGAAGTAATTTGAACCACAAACTCCTTTAGTTTTTAAATGTTGAAAGCATGGAATAAGAAGAAAGATGAAAACTAGAACACACTAAAGAACTTTGATGGAATTGTATCCTGGTATCATTTCACTATTCTAAGTCAATCTGAGTGAGAAAACCTATGACACTATTTCCTGCAAAGATGTGATTCAGTATTTATCACACCTAGTGTTTTTTCAGAGTATTCCTGCAGAAAAAGTATCCTTTGTGTCTTTCTTCACTCTATTTTCCCACGCATCCTTTAATAGGTGGATGCTGATACAATTCAGAGAGACTGCATTGGAGTTAAAGTGCCAGTAAAGCATGTACACTTAGGCAAGTTACTTCATCTCTTGAGTCTTACTTCGGTTATTTTTTAAACAAAGGCATGGTTAGACAAATGAAAATAGACGATGCATTTTGAGTGAATATTTGGATATGGCAATGAAAACTCTTTTTTTTTTGCCAGTCCTGGTCCTTGAACTCAGGGCATGAGCCCTGTCCTTGGGTTTTTCTCAAGGCTAGAGCTCTACCACTTGAGCCACAGCACCACTTCTGGCTTTTTTCTACATATGTGGCACCAAGGAATCAAACCTGTGTCTTTGTGCATGCTAGGCAAGCACTCTACCACTAGGCCAAACTCCCAGCCCCTGAAAACTCTTAATCATTGTTCTCTTTAGAAATCTCTAAATACATTCTTAGCATCCTGACCAGCATCCCAGCTTCCATCACAATTATCTACTGAGCACATACCATAGTTATTTACTCCAATGGGTTCTCACTTTTTTTTTAACACAACATGCATTAGTTTCTACGGAGGTCTCCTTTTTAAAAAATTAAGGGAACTAGAAGATGGACCAATTCTGCAGGCGTTTAAAATCAACCTAAATTCTCTATCAAGATTCAAAAATAGATACCTGGGAACATCAACATAAAGTCATGTTGCAAGATCTGTGTATATTTAGTAGTTTTATTAAGAATGGGAGAACTCAACAGTTGGCTGAAATATTTGAAGTGTGGAGATGAGTTATATGTGGGTGACATATACACACACACACACACACACACACACACACACACACACACACACATACACACTGAAAACATGGCCTGGGAATTTTGGGTGACAGTTTGCTTGTCTATGGGTTCCTGGAAATGGCTGGTTGGCATCAAGTTCAGCTCCTCATATGTCTGTCTTCCTGCAGATACAGCTACCCACATACAGAGTTCTCAGACCCTGTCTCCAAAGGAAGTCAACCTAGCACTGCCTGTGGCAATCAGTGTTTCCAAAATGCAATCCTGGAACTTTCTCTTTGGGGACTACTCACAACAGCCAACTGTATTCCCTCTTTCTTATTCTGTCACTTTACCCTAATACCATATTGGGTGGAGAGCTGATGTATTTGAAAATAATCAAAGAAATGTTTTTATTCAGTCTATCACTTTGGAAAAATATTGTCTTAAATTCTAAGGAGATTATCTCAGATAAGCTAATTTTCTAATTATGAACCCTCCCTTTCTTCATTAAAAGTTATTTAATTGCAGACAGCATCCATAATGCACATGGAGACTGGGACAATTGAAAGCCTTTCTGAACATCAGTACTGTTTTTCTTTTGTGCTGTTTTGCTTTTTATTTGGTTTATTCTCTTTGTCATAAAGCTGGGTATCAAAAGGCATTTCCACCTCCCCAAGCATCAGGCTTTCTTGTGGTTTTCTTGTTAAAATTAACTTTTAGGATTTGAGGATAGGTAGGGGAAGCCATCAAATAGCATGTCAGATAGAGAATAAGCAGGTATGCATTGTAAGCATTATGGTTTTTGTTGTTGTTGTTATTGCTTATTTTTGTTTTATTGCTGGTCTCGTGTTTGAACTCAGGGCCTGGTGCTATCCCTTATCTATTGTGTTCAAGGTTAATGTTCTACCATTTGAATCACAGCTCTGTGTCTGGCTCCTATAGTGTTTAATTGAAAATAAAAGTCAATGGACTATCCTGCCTGGGCTGGCTTTGAACTCTGGTTCTCAGATCTCAGTTTCATAAGCAGTTTGGATTACATGTTTGAGCCTCAGGGGTGCAGCAGGTTAAGTTTTGTTTTTTGGGTTTTTTTTTCCTGTCAGTCCTGGGGCTTGAACTTTGGGCCTGTGCATTGTTCCTAAGATCTTCAGCTCAAGGCTATCATTTTTCCCTTGAGCCATAGCACCATTCAGTAGGTTGTTTCTTTGGATATAATTTAATCATTTTCTTGGGAAAAAAAAGGCTTTTTTTTAAAAAAAAAAAAAACAAAAAACCTCCAGATTCCTAAAGGTGGGTCCTTATTAACTTAGAATTTGTATAAAATCCAAATCTATGTATCTGTCTTTTTATAGGTGTTCAACAGGGATATCCCTTATTTAAACATTATTTATTGAATTCTGAGGAATGTACCAGGACATTTTTTTAGGCACTGATGTCTTGGAAAACAAACATTAAAAAAACATTGCCTTTCATTGGAAATTATTATCTACTCATGGGAGACTCAGCCAAATAAAATTACAAACCTTCTTATCCTCCAATAGCTTGTATCTAATGGTGGATAGATGACTGGCAAATAAGCAACATGGAAAGCAGTGTATAATATTGGTAACTATCATGGAGAAAACTAGTACTGGTGAGGAGACAAGGCATACTGGCAAAGCAATGCAACCTGGTAGGTTTAATTAAATATGACCAATTTCAGACTGAGTTTATAGAGTTAGTATAAACCCTTGAGAAATATATTAAATTTTTGCTTACTCCTCATGCTGATTTTTGTCAATTCAAAGCAATTCTGCATGAAACACATTAAGTTAATTTCCAAAAGAGTATCGTTAAGGGGGAAAATGGCAATAAAGTAACATTTTGTTCTGGAAGATTGAACAATAATACATAATATAAATTGGACCCCGGCTTGTATTCCTTAATGAAAGAAACCAGAGAAAGGACATAGCAAATCTATTTTCAGACACAGTTGACATAGACAACTGCTTCTTCCTAATTTGTGTTGGAGCATACATCATCTCTATAGGATTGGATGTGACAAAATTGGGGAAAATAAAATAGAAACCATTGTTTTGTGTAAGAATTGGAATCTAGTTACATTTTCATCAAGAAATGTGAAACCCTGAGAAATTCTCATGTCTTTGTCTAATATCATAACATGAATAACTGAAGTATTTACATTATGTTTGCTTTATTTATTTGATGAAGAAATTTACAGGCAAGTTATTATTATAATAGTTGCTCTAAATTTATTTTTAACAAATGGCATTATTAAATGAGACATTTTAAACTTCATTGAAATTGAAACACATACAAAAATATAGAAGTCATTATATTCTGGAGGTTTAACAAGAAAATTGACAATACTTTAGCTATCATAGTCTGACAGAGGCTGAAAAAGAAAAATGAATAAAATTCACTCAGTGTGATCCACTGTAATTTAAGAGTAAAATTAAATCCTGAAAGATGATTTTATTCTATTTGTCATTCCAATTGCACAACTATCCTGAGAAGTGAGTGGCTATAAATGCCACTTAGATGGTTTAAGGTCAAATGAGAGTCTAAGTCAAAGAGATGTATCTTTACATTGCAATATGAATGCACAAGTAGCTTGAGAAACACTGACATTAAAGTGAACTAATGGGCGAAACAAAAAGTAATCAAGTGGAAAAGAAAATTAATATATTTAGATGTAGTTAGTTACTGCACCTGGATAAAACACAAATCATTCATCTTCTAACAGAGTTATAAGGACCTTATAACTGAGTATTCTGAGGTTTCTCTGATTATGAGTTTTGCACTGTCCTGACTTGAATGAGAAAATTGCAGATTGCATCCTAAGATTTTTAGTTACATTCATTGAGATCCTGCAAGGAGGAATTACTATCACATTCTTTCCTGTTTCTAGTAAACAGGAAGATAATAATCAAATATAAAACTGTGAATTTCAACACCCCCTTTCTCCACAATTTGTACACTACATTATTCATAATGTATTGACATACCTAACAAATCTATGACCTTATACTTTAATACTAGTATTTGTAATATTCTGAGCTAGTGATGGCAAAGTAAAGGAAATAAAAACAAAACACAGCTCTTCTCCAGCTAAAAAATCCAAACCATAAAATCTGTAACACAGAAACTTCATGGTTTTCAAATTCTACGCAACTGTATAGCAAGCATCTCTGTTGTTTTCAATAAAACATACAACACATTTATATTAAATTTGAATACTTTTCAAAATCTCCTTCCTACTTGTCCTGTCAGTATAACATATAGCCAAAAAACATCGAGATTTCTTATAAATATATTAATGTTTTTAAACCTGATATTTACCATCAGTCTGCTCTATAATTTAAAACACAGTTTGTTTTGGATTGTTTTGAACTTTCATTTTACATTTCATTTCAGGCAGAGTGAAACAAGAAGTCACTTAGAAGAAATGTAATTTGAAATGAAACCTTAGAAAAAGAACTTATCACATATATTTGGGTAACTTTTGTCAGTTAGATTATGATTTTTAATGAGAGCAAATGTTATTTTTGCTTTATGTCTAATGGTGTGATCAAGAGTCTCTTTCTCCCCAAATCAAAGTTTCTTATGCAAATAGAAATTCACATACAAATACATGTGGCAGAAATGTATCAGAGAAAGATTTCCCTCATCTATCTACATATTAAATACTACCAAGTAACTATTTGGTATGAGTTACCACTAGTCCCATAGTAGAACACTAAGCAAAATTGATTTGCCTAGTATCCTTCACAAATGAGATGAATTCATAAAGTGGCATTGTCTTCTAAAACAATTAACTCCAAACCATAAAAAATTACATGATTTCTAGAACTTATAACATATTTGTACCCACCCAGTAACCTCTCTACTCAAAGGGCTTAATATATATTAAGTCTTTCAATTATCGCAACAATTCTTTACTAAGGTTTATTAATATCCTCTTCCTGTAGAAGAGGAGATCCATGTACAGTGAAGTGAAGTCACTTGGCCTGAACTACACAGCTACTAGAGTGGTAGGAAGGGATGTTATCCGGGGAGGGCTGGCCCCAGAGCATCTGCTCATGCATCCTTCAGGACCCTCATTCTTCTGCTAATTCTCATACCCAGCAGCTACAGGGTATTGGATCACACAGTAAGCTCTGCAAAGCATGGAGTGACTACATATAACAAGCAATAGAAGTGGGGAAGGTCCTGCTGATTGAGACCATGGCTAGCTGAAAATCAGGAATAGACAGACTGGAGACCCAGACTAAAGCACTTCTGTAACTTGTCAGTTATAATATGCTGCCACCAGTGGTCTTCATAGTTAGTAGTCATTTATCTGTTTATTTATTTTAAATGTCTTGTTCTGTTATTGGTGCTTAAACTCAGGGTCTGGGCATTGGTCTTTATCTTGACTCTCAAATCTAGCGCTATACCAGTTGAGCCATAGCTCCATTTCTGGCTTGTTGGAAATAAGAATCTCATAGACTCTTCCTCCTGGTCTAGCTTATTTCCCTCTCTTCCTTCCTTCCTTCCTTCCTTCCTTCCTTCCTTCCTTCCTCCCTTCCTTCCTTCCTCCCTTCCTTCCTTCCTACCTTCCTTTTCCTTTCTTTCCTTCTTCTCCCAGCACCCATAAAATATTATTTAATAGGCTTTATTAAAATTTGTTTTAAAGCAGTTTTTCTCATTAGGATTTGATAAATCTGGAGACTACTTAATCTCCTCTGTGAAGATGTTTTGCATGCAGAGAGTAACTTGAGGAACTGTGTGATTCCATAAAGACTTGGACTTGGGTGTGACCTTCTCCAAGATCTGCTGTGCAAATACTTTCTTGCAAAAGGTAGATGTGGAAACAAGATAGAGTGCATATTCTCTTTGTAGTTTCAGTTTTCTATATACCTTAGTGACAACCAGAGAAAGGAACAACTGTCAGTAAAAATATGTTTGGTCTTGTAAGAATCTTTCATAATTAATTAAAATGCCCCCAATTCAAAAGACTTGAAGATTAGACTGTGATAGAATAATTGAAAAATATTTATATAAAACAAACAGAAATTACAATGGAACCGAAGATTAAAGGCCAGACTGTGCAGAAATGAGGCTCTGTTTCTAAAATAGCTAACAAAAACTAAGCTAGAGGCATAGCTGAAGGGAAGAGCACCAATTAAGTGAGACAAATGAGCAATCTTGATGCTCTGGCTTCAAATCCCAGTAAAATAAAGGAAGAACGCAGCAATTTTCATTGTCGTCTGCAAAACTAAGTAAGAAATTAGAACTATACTATTAAAGTTAAGTGACTTCCAGAAAATAAGATATATGTAATCAATAAATAACAAGGTAAAAATTACAACTATAACCATGTTATAGATGAAGAATTGGAGATATAGAGAGACACAGTCACTTCCTTAACATAGTATGTTTAATAAGTGGTGAATCCAGGATACATAACTAAGACTGATTCCAGAACACACTGTGACCATTAGCTTCTCCTATTCCATGAGTAGACAGCTTGTAAGTCCTGTCTGTAAGCCATACAGCTCAAGTTCATGATCTGATTTAAGTACAGTCTGAGATGAAGAGCACTACTCCATAGATAATAATATAAATAATAACAGGACATACAATATTACATATTTATTTATAACTTCAAGGTATGTGTACATATACTATCAGGCTGTGGGACAAATATGGCTAGAAGGCAAACGAAAACCACATGCTCAAAGACAGTGTCCATTTGGTAAGGGTTAGCAGTGTTTTATAGACAATCTTGAGCTACACGGTCTCCTTGTACTTATGGAGGATTAGGCAGGAGGTGGTCATGGATTCTTGTTCCTACACTCTACTTTGTAACGGACATCACAGACATCTGCCAAACCTATTCAGAACACGCTGTCCAACCACATGAAAAAGTCATCTCACCAAAGAGACGACATTGACCTTTCTCAGGACACAGGTAAGAAAAAAAAAGTCACCTGAGGTAAAATGGAGAAATTCTGGTTAATAGTTCTTGATAACTAGAAGACACTTAAAGCTCCAGTCTCTTTCAAAATTTTGAAGAGTTCAAAGCACCGTTTAATCACCTTATGTTGAATGTGGTGTTGTATATAATTCATTCATCACAAATGCGACTCAGCTAAAAACATAACCACAGATACTCAGGGCTGACTGTACGATAGGTGTGCTATGTTGATGTAAGCAAATAGTGTTTCTCTGAAAGTAGAAATGTGATTGCGGTATTCCATTTATATTTTACATTTATTCACACTTACACGCATATTCTTTTTGAATTATGAATTAACAAAAACATTATGGTTCCTAGTTGTTTTCAATTAAACAGACCTAACTACAATTCCTAGTTGTTTTCAATTAAACAGACCTAACTACAAGCTGGCAGATATATTTTCATAAAAAACATTTCTTACACTTCCCAAATTTAATTTTCACTCATCAACAGCCACATATTTCACAGAAAGGTAAGTTTCTTGTTAAAAGAATTAGGTTTAAATATAGATTATATTATTTCTAGTCAGTATTCTTTCTTTATTTTATTTCTTACGTTTTTGGAATCTTGGACCTGGCTCATGAACTCAGGACCTGAGGTCTAGTTCTGAGCTTTTGTGCGTAAGGTTACCAACATACTGCTTGAGCCACAGCTCTACTTCCACCTTCTTTGTGGTTCATGGAGTCTCACAACTTTTCTGACAAGGCTGGCTTTGAGCTTTGATCTTCAGATCTCAGCCCTCCGTGTAGGACACCACCGGCATCCATACCACAATATATATATATATATATATATTAAAATATTCTAACTCCAGCATTAATTTTAAAATAATGTAGAGAGCCTGGCACAGTGGCTCACACCTGTAATACTAGCTACTCAGGAGGCTGAGATCAGAGGATCATGGTTCAAAGCCAGACGGGACACTAAAGTGGTGAGACTCTTATCTCCACTTAACCACCCCAAAACCGGAAGTGGAGCTGTGGCTCAAGGGGTAAGGAAGTAGCCTTGAGCTCAGGGACAGTGCCCAGGACAAAAGTTCAAGCCACATGACTGACAAAATAATAATAATAATAATAATAATAAATGTAGAGGTGATTTAGGACATAAATCTACAATAATTCGACTTCACCTATCTAAATATGTATTTACACATGCATATGTATGCACATATATACATATAAATATGTACATATATAAATATGTTATATACATATATATGTATATATATATATATGCTACACACTGCCATATAAAGAAAGACTTCTCTTGAAATAGACTAATACCTTAAAGATAGAATCAAATAGTGATCAGATGACATAGTACCATTTACACTGCCAAACACTTGCAGTGCTGAGAAGATTCATATATGTGCTTGATGAGAAAACAGATCCTCTGAAATTCAGATAGTTCACAAACACACAAGGAAGGTGACTAAAACACAGGCATCTGAAAAATAAATGTGTATTCCACACTTCTACATACCTAGGGAATTACACATTAAGTATAGGTATATTAAGTATAAGCATATTAAGTTATATCACTAGCATGATTTCAAGAAGCAAACTCAATTTAGAATCTTTATCTGTACTCCTGAGGAGAATAATTTTTCTCTGGTTGTTCCCGTGGATTTACTTGCTTGTCTCTTTATGTATTGTGAAGTTAACACTTCGTCTTCCTGCAAGGCTTTTCAAACCAGCGTCATACAGGCAGCATAAAATGAAAGAGAAATGTCTACTTTCATTATTTTTTTCTTTATTAGACAAGCAAGTTCTTTTTTGTTTGTTTGGTTTTGTTGTTGTTGTTGTTTTTCATGGGTCGTGGGGCTTGATGAGCTCTTCAGCTCAAGGCTACCACCCTACCCTTGATCCAAGCCCCACTTCCTGTTAATTGGAGATTAGAGTCTCAGGTTCTTCTGTGCCTGGATCAGGCTCTGAACCTTGATCCTCAGATCTCAGCCTCCTGAGTCACCACTCCTGGAAATAGAGATTTTCTTAAAACTCCATAAGTTGGTTAATTTGGCAGGGGTGAAAGCAGGAGTGAACTCAGGTCCTCACAATAGGAGCTCTTAATGGTGAAGCATGCCTCCAGCCTTGAATTCTTTCTTTCTTTCTTTCTTTCTTTCTTTCTTTCTTTCTTTCTTTCTTTCTTCCTTTCTTCCTTCCTTCCTTCCTTCCTTCCTTCCTTCCTTCCTCTCTCTCTCTCTCTCTCTCTCTCTCTCTCTCTCTCTCTCTCTCTCTCTCTCTCTCTCCTCTCTCTTTCTCTCTTTCTTTTTTGAGATAAGGTCTTATTTCTTGCCAAGCATGGGCCTGAGCACAATCTGTTAGGGTTCCTGTATGGCAGGGACAACAGGTATGAGCAATCTATCGAGAAGGGGTCTCGCAAATCTGTGTCCTAGTCTGGTCTCAAACTGTCCTTCCAGTCCCAGCCTCCCAAGTTGCTAGGAATTCAAGTTTGAACCCCTGGCCTTGACTAGGTCTATCACTTTTCATAGCTGTGATCAGCATAACTGAAAGGACTATCTTAAAAGGCAGAAGTCTTTAGTTTGGTCAAAGGTTCAGTCCATTATGATGGAGAAGGGCCCAACAGCCAGCCCTAATTATCTACTTCTTCTATCTAGGCCACCTGCATTTCCTCGAGCTCCAAGGACCTCCCAAAATAACCTCACAAGCTGGAGACCAAGCATTTAACACAGGAGCCTGTGGAGACTATTTCATATCCAGAACAATATATCTGTAGTGAAAGAAGAAAGAATCCTCTGAACAGCCCACATTCATCAGAAATAATACACATATATAATTTAGGCACACACACAAGTATGTGTGCACGCTTGTGTGTTCATTTTTCAAAATGTCAGACATATACATTTATATATATATATATGTTTGTATATATATGTATATATGCACACCTGTGTATTATGAATATGCATGCACAAGCACATATCTCTCTATATATTACTGCTTACAATAATATGTATTCTCTAGTCCTCTCTTATAGATTTCCAATGAAGTTAGAAATCTACTTCTTTACAAGGCAACTGTGAGATTAACACAAGGCATCAAGATTCTCATTTTAGATTCACCAAAAGTGTATGATGAGTATATTCGCTTTAAAGAGCTCATCCTTTCAGCACTCCTTACTATAGTTCATTTAGATTGCTTTCCTTTATGAAATGTTAGCTTTAGCAGTTTTATTACTTGAATAAATATATATTTGCAGGCTATTAACAATTACCTTAACAATTTGAACTCTTAAAAACTAGAGGAAAATTGCAAGAGAATACAGTATCATCCTATTTATGTTGTAGATCAGGCTATGTTCAATACTTTCGTTCAGGTAAAATTGAGTGTATTCACTTGTCAGGTGTCTCATCTAACATACCTATGACCACTGAACATGATTGTGTGAGACAAACTGCTATTTGAGATAGAATTTAAAGCAATAATGAACAGTATGTGTGCTATGAGAATGTTATTTACAATAAGGTGTTTGTACATCAAGTTGAATATACAAAAAGTCCTGTCAACTGGCTTTTAATTTAATATAGAGTCTTGAACTTTACTCAGGAGTTCTGTCAGAGATATATCATGCCCAGTGACCCTCATTTATAAGACTAAAATCCTTCTAAGAGACCAATGCTTATCCATATACCCTAGCAATTCCTCTAAAGGTCTAGATAATCATTGGAAGATTAACTATCAACTTGAGTTATTAATAGTTATTATTAAGAAATTGTACCAAGAGTTTACAATTCTGTAAGTTTGGTTTGAGTGAGGTGCTTCTTGGTCAATGTCATTCTTTCCTTCCTTCTCCCTGCACTGCTCTCAATTTGACATTTTCGAACTGGCAAGTGGAATCAAGTTCCTTTAAGGAAGAATAAATGAAGTTGATAATTTTGGAGAAATGATCACAGAACAGAGTTAGGACAAAGGATTTTTACAAGGTCCTAAAGTACCAACACCACTGAGCTGAAGACTATAGCAACATTTCAGCTAGCTTCCTTTACCATCAATATTAATACAAACAGAAGCCAAGCAAAACAAGCCAATATTTTTTTCTTCTCTATACTAACTTTTGTATGTTTAAGGTAAAAGGTGAATGATATAACAAATAACATTTTTTAAAAGATGCTCAAATTTGATATAAGAAGAAGGGTGTCAACACATTTTTGTGTTGAATCACTTTTAGAGTAGAATACTTTTCAGTATTCAGAGGACATAAGAATGAGGAAACATAGGGCTGGGAGTGTGGCCTAGTGGTAGAGTGCTTCCCTAGCATGCACAAAGCCATAGATTTGATTCTTTGCTACCAGATACACCAAAAAAGCTGGAAGTGGTACTGTGGCTCAAGTGATAGAGCACTAGGCTTGAAAAAGCTCAAAGACATCACAGAGGCCCAGAGTTTAATCCCCAGGACTGGCAAAACAAAACTAAACTAAACTAACCATTTAACAACAGCAATGACAAAAACCACTCTAGATCATACCTATAATAAGAGCTACTCAGGAGGGTAAGATCTGGGAATCATAGTTGAAAGCCAGTCTAGGCATTAAAGTCTGTGAGACTTATATCACCAATAAACTACTTAGAAAAATCTGGAAGGGGTCTATGACTCAAGTGGTAGAGAGCTATCCTTGAGCACAAAGACACTCAGAGACAGAGCCCATGCCCTAAGGCCAAGCCCCAGGATTGGAAAATAAATAAATGAACTCATAACCCAAGATGAAAATTGCATCTCATTTTAAATAAACATCTTAAAAATAAGTCTTTCAAGAGAAGTTTATAGTTAGTATAGGAGCTAATTAAGTTGATCAGAAAAACCAAATGAATGTTTTACAATATTTTGCTCCTACTTATTAAGAAAAGATTCTCATAGAGTATATGATGCACACAAAACATCTATCTCAGTATATATAAACCCCAGCCAAGTAAGATGTTTGGTGAAACATTATATTTCTGTCAAATTTCTTTCTTTTTTTTTTGCCAGTCCTGGGCCTTAAGGTCAGGGCCTGAGCACTATCCTTGGGCTTTCTCAAAACTAGAACTCTACCACTTGAGACACAGAACCATTTCTGGCTTTTTTCTATGTATGTGGTACCGAGGAATCAAACCCTGGTCTTTGTGCATGCTAGGCAAGCACTCTACAACTAAGCCAAACTCCTGGCCCCTCTGTCAAATTTCTTAAATAAATAATTTAAAAAATTCTTCAATCTATTGTACATCTATATTTCCATCCTAGTTTCTAAATATCCTAGCTTAAAAATATAGCTAAAAAGACACATAACTATTGAAAACATGTACTTTAATCCTAGTTTCTTGCCATACACTTGATGAGGTCCTTGAAATAGGCAATTAAAGAGGAAAATTTGGAGTGTTCTATTATTATTTTTTGTTATCACTTTCCTATGTGCTCACACAAAAAGGCAACTTTTGAAGTAGGGGCTGTGCATCAGAGAAAGGCAAAATTCAAGTAATTTTTGTGATCTGCTATTGTCATTTCTCATGTGCTCCAGAGAGAGCCATTTACCTTCTTTCCAGAATAGAAATCAGGGGTACCTAAAGAATTCCAGTCAGAATGTGACTGTGGCTCTCAAACTTATATTGTGCAAATTATAGGAACCACTACTTCAAATTCCTTTTACTCCCTATATGCCAAGAGTTGCCTGATCTCTTTCTTACATTCAGAAGGCAGTGCTTCCTTAACTGATTGCTAAAGAACTACTCCTGCCCCCACTAGTCATAAGACAACATTTTTTGTTGTTTATGATTGTGTGGCTTGAGCATTATCCCTAAACTCTTTTGCTCAAGGCTAGGACTCTACCAATTTTGAGCTACAGAGCCAATTCCAGTTTTTGAGTGGATATTTGGAGATAAGAGTATTACACAAGGACTCTTTTCTGTTCCAGCTAGCTTTGAACTGTGGTCTTCAGATCTCAGCCATCTGAGTAGCTAGGATTTCCGGCATGATTCACCAGCGCCCAGCTTAGGATAATGACTTTCTAGGATATTATGAATATTATTTTTAAGTAAAATTAAGAGAAGACGGAAAATACAGCCATAATTTCTTACTGGTTTTCATATAATTACTACAAAAAAATGCTTTCAAATCTCCATTCTGTGCTTACGTTATTCAGGCAAACATTCTTGGACTAACACCAGTTTGTGAGCCATCCCTGGCATGGTACTGAGTCATGAAACATAGACTTCCTGGCAAAAAGGTTTTCATTCCTTTGAACAAAAGTAATGAGAAATAGCACCAACATTGCTCTTTCTTTGCATTTGTGTTGGCAGGAGGGAGGTACAGAAGGAAAAAAAAAGAAAAAAAATGATAGTCTGAGAAGGTCAGTCTTTTGTCTGTATTTAGCTGGGTAAATGGATTTTCCCACCAATTTTGGCCACAGGGTGGAACACTGTGACTCTCAACATTTAAAGGGCAAACTAATCAGCTAGGGGAGGTTACAAAAGTGCTCATTAAGAACTCAGCACCAAAGACTGATTCGAGAGACTTCAATTCCTGCTATTTCAGTTGCACATTTACTCTGAACACCATCTGACACTTGTACGAGGTTAACGTTCTAAGTTTCACAAAATGTGAAATGCAAACACAGGAATCTTACCTCAGGCTGTGGATAAAGTATGAATCTCAGATCCCAAAGCCTTGAATTTCTAAGTTTAGTGGATTTTAAAAAATATATATTTTATTCCCCAGTGAAGTTAGGCCTAAATTTTTTTTTAAAGAAAAACAAAAACCTATATAGTTCCTGGAGTATTAGCATATTCTTTTTACTCAATACCACTTTGGCTATCACACTCTTTGGGAACTGTAGCCCATATATAATATACAGGCCTGTGGGGATGACATAAAGCTCACACTTCAGTGCTCCTAAAATTTCTGTTCATAAACATCACAGTCAGACTCTTGTTTAGGAGATAGTTTGATTCCTTTATACTACACATTGTGTAGCTACCAAACACTTAGAAGCATTCCTCTGCCCTGATGGAAGATTACCAAGAATACCACCACTGAGAGCCCAAAGGCCTTTGCAATCATTTATGTTGCAGAGTTATACTGGATTTGGATTACTGAATCTAAAAATCTAGTCAGGAATCAGTTATTCGTTATTTGTGCTATTTCAAGGAAGTCATTTTACCTCTCATAATTTAGTCTCCTTCCTTATATAATTTAGAAAATATCTGTAACTGTGCAAGGGTCTTAAGAAGTTAAATGTAGATACAATGAATATGACAATGTTTTCCTAGCCTGGCACCAGTGTCTCATACTAGTAATCCTACCTTCTCAGGAGGCTGAGATCTGAGGAACATGGTTCAAAGCTAGCTCATGCAGAAAAGTTGCTTAGCTTAGCTTATGAGACTTTAGTCTCCAATTAACCACCAGTTAATCTCCAATTAACTGGAAATGGAACTGTGGCTCAGAGTGGTAGAGCCCTAGGCTTGAACAAATGAGCTCATAAACAGTGACCAGGCCCTGAATTCAAGCCCCTTGACCAAAATTTACATATTTCCTTACAATTCCTGTCATTTTGTTTTTTTTTTTAATGAAAGCAATCTACTTTGTATTTGTTCCTTTGTTTACTGAAGTTTTAAGGAGCTTGAATTACCTCTAAGCTGAGAACTTTCTTATAGTTTAGGTGATTACAAAGAAGCTTCTCTCCCTTGAGCATAAACATATTTACTGTCACTGGATCTAGTGAAGTAAAAATCTGGAATCTTGTTGAAGAGATTTCTTAGGTAGAACTGATAGCTCTGAAACTGCTTTTGTTGCTAAGGTTACTATAACAACATCATAAGCTGTGGCTGAAACAATAGAAATGTGATGTGGGCGGCTCTCCTGAGGGTTGTAAGCCCAGGATCTGCTCTATTTCCTTAGCTGATAGAGGGCCTCTCCCAGTTGATAGTCTTTCAACATTCTTTCCTCTCTAGGAGTGTCTCCACATCCAGATTTTCCTTTTTTATAAAGATGACATTGTAATACGCTGGGAGTGTGGATGTCTACTGAGTAGTTTTGAGGGTTGCAGTTGTACTTACAGCATTGAGTCAATGATCGGTGCTGTAAAACATGTAAAGCGTAAGTTGGTAGTCTCACTTTTCTCTAAGCATTGTCATTTGTTACCCACAGAAAAGCATCTACAGCTAAGTATGTAATGGGAATGCCCCCAAAGAGCATTATAAAATCACTTATGAGCTTACATTTTTTTCTGATCATATTATTAATCACATTGAATCACATTTGTCCAGAATTACAGTTACTATGAAAGTCAGATTCAGAAACAGATTAGAGTCTTTGCAAACCTTTGCTCATTATGATTAATCACACAGTATGTATGTGTAAGTAGGTATACTACCTATGTCTCATATATATGTCTCAATCTTCTCTGGAAGGACTGATGTACAGGGAACTTACCTATGTATAAAAGCAAAATTGGATTGCAAGGGTGGAATAGTAAGAAAACATATTTCATTCTAAATTTGACATAAAGGATAGTGAGTTAGCTGTATAAGGTGTAAAAAGCTATTAAAAACCTGCTCAGCTAAGTTCATCTCTGCATTATTCACAATAGCCAGGCGATGGAAACAATCCAGATGCCCTACTGCAGATGAATGGATACAGAAAATATGGTATATATACACAATGGAATTCTACATAGCCAACAGACAAGATAAAATAATGGCATTCGCAGGGAAGTGGATGAATCTAGTCGAATCATGTTGAGTGAGACAAGTCAAGACCTAAGGAACAAAAGGCGCATGGTATCCTTAATATGTGGCTATTAAATCCAAAGAGTACAAGAGCGAGGACTCAATAACTGCATACCCAAAGCTATGGACATGGTAATGGAAATACAAACATAACTATATAGACATAAAAACCTATGACTCTATAGACATAATGTTTTATTTTATAAATTAATATGTTTCTGTGACATACAAACCCTTAGCCTAATTTTGATTAAGTTCTAAATACTAAGTCCCAGTGATTGTAATTAGAGATTCCCTCCTTGAACACTTGTTTGTTAAACTTGTCGTTTACAATATGATGTAAACATAAGCCATATAATAAATGATTGTCGTTCTTAAGGTACTGTGTTATCTCTCATCACTTTTGCCGCCCCTTAGTTATCTCATATTGTTACACTATCTCACTTTGTTACCTGATATATCGGATATATTTGTATTTAGTTATCTGAAATTGGATAGGGAATGGGGGAAAACAAGATGAGGGGTGGGGATGGGGGGGAGGGAAATGGGGACCAAGACATGTGAAAGGGTATCAATGTATGGGAATTAATGCACCATCTATCTGGCAAATATCATTTAACCCTTCTATTAATTACAATAAAAATATATGAAAAAAGCTATTAAAAATCAAAATATTTATATATTGTTCATCTCTTTAAGCTTTTATTTCAAAGTTTGGGTAGTCTGTTGGAGTCATTTTGTGCTTTGGAGTAATTATAAATTGTCTTGACATTTACATTTCAGTTTTTCAGGAAGCTGCAGGGCTCTCAGCACACATGCTCAGATATGTCAGTAACAAGCATGGTGCGAAGGCTTCATAAGGAGATGTTTTTAGAATCTTGTAATATAGAAATATGAGATAGTTACTTCCCAGAACTAAGTAGTAATCTTTATGTCCCATCCTTTTGCCTCTCTGCCTTCTGTGTAGCCTCATTGCCCCTTCTCCCATAGCCACTATAAGAAGGACTCTAGCTTCATGTTGACTGACAGCCAACAATAGGCAGGTGTATTAGGTTAGGTTATGTGATTTCACCTTCAGCACAATACAAAACACAGAAAATGGTGTGCTATTGAGGTTCAATTGGGCCTCATAAATATTTTCCAAAATATTCTTTGAAGTCATTTTAGAAGTTCACTGCCTCCATAAACTGCATATTAAGTATGAGGAAAAGACATTTGAAGACTGGAAGAATAAAGGTGGGAAATGTGAGGCTCTGGGAGAAAACTGTCAACATAGTGATTTTTAATGATTCCAATCGAAAGACCTTTAGATTTACCCTACCCTAAGCCCATTCTCTTGTTATTTTTAATTTTTATTTCAATTTCTCTTCCTCTTCCTACTCCCCATACCTTCTCACTCTCTTTTTCTTATATTTTTTTTCTTTTTTGACCAGTCCTGGGGCTTGGACTCAGGGCCTGAGCGCTGTCCTTGGATTTTCTCAAGACTAGAGATTTACTACTTAAGCCACAGCACCATTTCTGGCTTTTCTATGTATGTGGTAACTGAGGAATGGAATCATGGTCTCGTGCATGCTAGGCAGGCACTTTATCACTAGGCTAGACTCCTGGCTCTTCCTTCTTTCTGGTATTGGGGATTGAGCTCCAGTTTTGCATTTTCTTTCTTTTTTTCTTTGACAGTCATGGGGCTTAAGATCATGGCCTGGTCACGGTCTTTGGACTTTTCTCAAGGCTAGAGCTTTACCATTTGAGCCACAGCACCACTTCCAGCTTTTTTCTGTATATGTGGTATGTAGTACCAAAGAATCAAACCTGGGCCTTTGTGCATGCTAGGCAAGCACTCTACCACTAGGCCAAACTCCCAGCCTATGGCTTTGCATTTTCTAGACTAAATATTGCCCAGCGATATTCCTCCTCCCTAATTTTTCATCTTTCCTTGTTCCATTCATGAAGCTCCTCCATTCCTACCCTGCTGAACACGATTTCCCTGCTCAGTACACATTTTGTTCAATAGTTTACTATGGATTAGTCATTTTTCAGAAAATATCTCATTTTGTGTCTATCCTAAACTGTGATCCTCCTGGTTGTGCTTCCTCTTGTCACTGGGATAAGAGACACCCCTCACGGTGCCCAGCCATTGGTGCTTTCATCATAGCTTGGTATAACAGACATGTGCCACCATACCCATCCATTGTTGAGATGAGTCTCATGTACTTTGGAACCACAGTATTCCAATCTCTTACTCCCAACTAGCTAGTAATATAGTGTTGAACTACCATGTCTGGCTACTTGAGTCCATTATAAGCTTAAATACTCCGAACTTTCAAGCCTTCTAGCACCTCTAGTTTTTGTTTAATAATTCTAATTGTAAAGTCTAGGTCTTTGCCGGAGACTTCAGTGGGTTTAATTTTCTATGTTTCTAGACATGTAAGAGTCTTTGATTCCACATAGCTATGTGCATTGTCACTGAGTGATGTCTCTTTTGTAGATAACTCAGCTCCACGTCTGACGTTATCTGGACTGGGAGTCTGAGGTTTCTCAAATATCCACATATCCCTTCCAGGAGGCAGGCTTCCTGCATTCTACCAAAGAAGTAGTTCATGGAATTTGGAGGAGAGGAACTGGTCCTACACTAGGATCTCAGGTTTTACACCACTCCTGACTCCACAAAAATAAGCAGAAACTCAGACATAGTAATAGCCTTTGCTTTAGGGGATCCAAATTTTTTTCAAAAACTCCAATCTTGATGTTAAATCTATTTTTCTACTCCAATGACAAAAAATATTTCTAGTGTTCTTACTAGCCATGTATATGTCCCTGTCTTGAAGCTGATATTCAGACCTCAACAATTCTTTCCTAATGCATCCACATCTCCTTATTCTAAAACTTCACCTTTAAAACATGGAGTATCTAGTGGGTTTCTTTTCTTATCTTTGAAAAATTGTCTTATTTTCTCAATAACCACTATGTCTGGTACAGAAGAGATACATAATAAACAGCAATTGACGTGATAGATATGCTCATGCTATTTACATTTTTTTTACTGCCTATCTATTGGTTAGATCAATAAATGTAACATTTGCTGATACTAGGAAAGACAAATGATTTTAAGCTATGAAATGTTTACCACTAAAAAAACTAAAAATGAAGGTAAAATAGAGAGTAGCTGAGGAATTGTGGAAAAGTAGAAAAAAGGACTCATGATTGTAACCCAACATCTTCCAGAGGCCAAGATCCAGAAAAAAAAATATTCAATTACATGTTTCTCAGCCTAGAGAAATAAGTATAAAACATTTTACCATTAACCATACAAATGTTAGACAACATGCATGAATCATGTGGTAGACCACCAGACAAGCAACCAAGTTAATAAGCATAAGGCAGCCTGAGCCCTGCATTTGAAACTTGATACTTATACCCAAATATAATTTCTAAAATATCTGAGAATTCATGTGGATATTCATAGGTTTAGGGCCCTTGAAATGCCCTAAAATTTGGGTTTGAGAAATCTTGGAGTTCCTCATAGTTTTGTTGTATATCTGCATTTGCATTGACTCTGCAGATCTGATTCTAAGCCTATTTTTGTTCTCTCCAAGCTGCTTGATACATGGACCATTAATTCTATTTTTTTTTCTGATTCACATTCATACCTATGGTTTCTGATCTTGTAAAACCTCCAAAGTTTGAATGGTATAACTCTCAAAGTTAAAGATGAAAAAGTCAATTTTACCAAGTTCATTTTCAAATTTCATTTATTAACAAGGACTAGAGCTTTATGTATTAAACTGGGGAAAGATGGGGGTATTGCAATAAATAGTGGAACAAGAAGCACCTGTAAGGAAGTATCTAGTAATTTTGCAAGATGTAGGGCTTCAGAAAACTGGCCCAGTTCTTGACTGAGTCAAGCTGATGCTAAAGCAAGGGAGGGTGAGTGGAGACTCTTGACAGTAATGTCATGCTACAGCAATCATAAGGTGGGTAGAGAAGACCTGGATTACATTACAGAAAGTAACAAAACTTCTGAGTCCAATTAGAACGTTGAACATTCTATGATTCAAACTTTTGCCTTTGGTAGCCCTTAGATGCTTTACATTGGGAATGCAAGGGTTTGGTGGATGTTTTAAATTCCAAGTGCCCTGCATATGATGGGTCACCATTTGCCATTGTAGCTGATGTTGCAAGAGGGTCTTGGTTCAGTGATAATTCAAGGTCACCAGATCCTGTTTGCCTGGATATTTTCTTGTCAGGAGTCGTTTGTGTGGCAGTGTTGAAAACACTGTGTGATTGGCTAAAAGGGGCCTGCTGGAGAATGATGGCAGGCTTTACTGTGGACACAGGCCTTGGTATGGCCATATGTCCTGATTGCATGATGATGTCATTAGAAAGTTGTGTTGCAGGTGCAGTTAGGCCAACGGCTGGTGTAGGTAGGGTTACTGGATGGCTGAGAGAGAAATTGACAGATTGTCCATTGAAGACCCCTAATGTGGGGTGAGGAAGGGCTCCTGTACTGAACTGATGGCCAGTATTAGGGCTTGGTCCCTGCAAGGACTGGGACTGTATCAACTGATGGTTGGAGTCTTGAATGCTGGAAATAGTGCCATTATGTGGCATGTGGTCAGGAGCAGGAGAGGACTGGTTCACTGCAGAGTGTTTGTCAAGACTGGAGGATAGAGGAAGACTGACGCCTCTGAAGAAGGTGTTGCATCCATCGTATTATCATCGTTCACGGATGTCTTAGCTTGTGGAGAAGCACCACTTCCATGAATGGGGCCAGTGGCTGGGCCCATGTTGGGAAGGACTGAAGCATAAATTGGTACAGAGGCATTGTGCTGCTGCTGAGCAACAGGAACCATATTGGTGGTCCATGGATCACTTTCAGGGACCAAGGCCTGTGAAAGATTGGGCACTCTGAGTGAGTTCACTGCAGACAAGGGTGCTGTCATGGCCGTATGTCCAGGTTGCAGGATGATGTCACTAGCTGGCTGCATTAAAGGAGTAGTTAGGCTAACAGTTGTTGGTAGGGCTGCTTGGTGGCTTAGAGAGAAACTATCAGATTGCCTGTTGAAGATCCCTAATGTAGGGAGGGGAAGGGCTCCTGCACTGGATGGATGGGAAGTTCTGGGGCTTGGTCCCTGTGTGGGCTGGGACTCTGTAAACTGATGATTCGAGTCTTGTATGCTGGAAAGTATGCCACTGAGTAGCATGTTATCCGTTGCAGGAATCTGGTTCAGTGCAGATTGGTTGTCAAGATTGGAGAGGATGGATAGTGTAATGGCTCTAAAGGTAGCTTTCTGTCCATTTTATTACTATCATCCATGGATGGTTTAGTTGAAGGGATGGCACCACTTCCAGGAATGGGGGCCATTGCTGGGCCCATGTTAGGAGGCAGTGAAGGAGCAGCATGTGTGGGGACAGAGGCACTGTACTGTTTCTGCATAACTGGGATCACATTGGTAGCCCAAGGATCATTTTGTGGGAGCAAAAGTTGAGAAGTGTGGGGTACCCTGGGTGGGTACATTGCAGACAAATGTATTGTCATGGCCATATTTCCTGCCTGCATGATGGTGTTAATAGCTGGCCGTATTGGAGGAGCTGTCAGGCCAATAGCTGGCATTGGTAGGGCTGCTGGATGTTTCAGAGAAAAAATGTTGCCATATCCATTGTAAATTCTTAATGTGGGGTGAGAAAGAGCCCCTGAACTGGATGGAAAGCTAGAATTGTGACTAGTTCCCTGCATAGACTGGGACTGTGTAAACTGATTGTTGGAGTTTTCTGTGCCAGAAATAGTGCCACAATTTGGCACATGGTCAGTAGCAGAAAGGGCCTGGTTCAATACAGAGTGGTTGTTTGTCAAGACTGTAGGAGATGAGAAAATTGACACCAGTGAAGGAGGTGTTGTATCCATCTTAATATCATCATCCATGGATGGTCTAGTTAGTGGGGGAGTCACTGCTTCTAGGAGTGTGAGAAATTGTTTGGCTCATATTGGGAAGGACTGAAGGAGCAGCACATGTTGGGGCAGAGGCATTGTGCATCTGGTGCACAGCAAGAGTGATGTTGCTGGTCCAAGTATCATGTTCAGGCACCAAGACTTGGGAAGGATTGAGTACCCCGTGTGGGTTTACTGTAGTTAAGGGTGCTGTCATGGTTATATGCCCTGATTGTATGGGGGTGTTACCAGCTGTCTGCATTGGAGGAGCAGTTAGGCCCACAGCTGGTGTTGGTAGGGCTGCTGGATGCCTCAGAGAGAAATTATTGTCAGAATGTCCATTGAAAACTCCTAATGTGGGGTGCAGAAAGGCCCCTATATTGGATGGATGGCCAGTATTTGGAATTGGTCCCTGCATGGGATGGGATTGTAAAAACAGATGGAGTCTGGAATGCTGGAAATAGTGCCACTGTGTGACACTTTTCACTGCTGTTGTTGCAATTATTGGTCCAATGATCATTGTGAGGGACCAAGGATTGTGAAGGAGAGGACACCCTGAGTGGAAGTGGGTTAGTGGTAATTGAACCCATCCCAAGTTGCCCCTGGTGCAAGCTACAGGGGACCTGAGGAACAGGGAAGATATAGGGTGTAGGGAGGATGGTAGGGTCTGAGCCCATAGTTAACTGTCCTTGGGGCACACTGAAAAAGGATTGGGAAAATGGACTGGTTTGGGTTATAGTTGCACTGCTGGGTACATGGCCATTGAGAAGTTGACCCTGGTACAAGCTACAGGGCACTTGGGGAGATGGATGGGGTGCAAGGGTGTTGGTGGGGACTGAGCCCATAGTGATGTGACCCTGATGTAGACTGCAGACAGCCTGAGGGAATGGAAAGGGGTGGGATATAGATGGGCTGGTGGGCATGGGCCCCGGCATCAAGGGTCCTTGTTGCAGGCTCCTGGGAACCTGAGGTAAAGGACATGGGGGAGGTCTAGGCAGGCTGCTGGGTGCAGATCCATTCAGAAAGTTTCCCTGTTGTAGGCTACTGGGGACCTGTGGGAACACACAGGAATCAAGGTTGGAGACTGGAGGAGATGAGAAAATGATTGCCTCCAAAGGCGGTGTGGTATCCATCTGAAAAAATATCATCTGTGGCCGGCTGCATGGTCACATGAGAGGATATGCTGGGGGTGAGTGCAGCCAAATCAGTGGTGGTGGTGTTCACACCAATGGGCAATGGAAGTACAGGAAGGGTCGGGAAGGAAAGAGGAGGGGAATCTACACACATTAGAGTGCAGGATTCTTTTTTGCTGGGGAGAGGGCAATGATCCTGGAGAGTAGATTTGTAGAAAGAACTAGGAGTGGATGCAGTTCTCATGAAAGGAGAGTAGTCTTCATTCATATTGTCTAGAACCCCAAGATTAGAAGCAGGGTAACCAGAAGGAAGAAAGTCCACAGTGGGAACTAAAGAACTGTAGGTTTTAGGTGTTAGAGCCTCCTTAGGGGATTCTGCCATGGTATTGGTCTCAGCAGCCTGCTCTTCTTCCACACTAGTGGTGTTGGGAAGAGCTGGGGTGTTTGCAGTGCAGGTAGGCAGGGGCATACAGACACAGGTCCCTGCCACAAGTCGGGGAGCAGAAGAGGGAGCATTGTGAGTGCCCTCTATCACCTCTGTACTCCTTCCTGCACCTTCTGTCTTACACATTCTTCTGTGAGTAAACTGAGTGAGCTCATAAGTGTCTAAGTCTTTCTCAGTTTCCATGCATGGAAGTTTAGGAGGTGGGGGAAGCTCAGTGCAACCCCATAGCATTGGCACTGATTGTGGCAGTGGCAAAGGAAGCACAGATGGCAATGTTGCTTTCCTTTTGGGTGCTCTGTGAGGTGCCACATTTGTGGTAGCGGGGATTGTTGGTGCATTATCTTTGGACTTTTCACCACCAACCATCCTTGTGGACTCCTGGAAGTCCGGAGGGGGATGAACTTTGGGCTTTTTCACCCCCAATTCCTTTGCTGACTCCTGGGAGTCTGGTGGTGGAAGAGCTGTGGGCTTTTTGCCCTCCACCACCTTACCTGACTCCTGGAAGTGTGAGCAGGTCTGGAGTTGGTTTGCACCCAGCCTGTCCATGGTGGAGCTTTGCGAGCTGGAGATGTCATGGCCATTTGATCGGGTACCTAGAGGAGACACAAGCACCTTTTCGTTCCTTTCAACACTGAGAGGAATTCCCTGCAGGGATCCAGGGCAGCGTCCCCCCAGAGTGAATTCTGTCCTGATGGTCACCCCCCTGCACGGTGCCATTGCTCCATGCTAGGTCGTCCCCTCCCACCGGCCTGACCCTTATGAACTTCCAGAATGTTGAACTCACCCTTGGGGTCTTCTGGGCCTTTGACCTCTGCGTCCCTTGGGTCAGGAAGAGGGACATCACATGGTTTCCTAGGCTCCCCAAGTTGAGCAAGAGGCTTACACTTTGGAATTGGAGGCGGGACCCCGAGCTGACATGAAAGGGTGCCCGGACTCCTGGGGATTTCCAGCGCTGAGTCTCCAGGAGGCAGCGCAGGCGCAGTTTTTTTGGGCGCCTGCTCTGGCGATGCGGAGGGGTCCTCCCCCGGCGTGGGGTCCGTGGCCTCTGGCAGTGGGCACCTCCTCTTAGGGGCCCTGCGCTGACCGGCTGAGGGGGGCGCCTGCCCGAGATCCGGGCCGCCCTTCCTACACACCGGGCAGCGAGCAGGCCCGGGTCCTGCGCTGGCCACCCACCTAGGGAAGGTGAGGCCGCACAGTTCTTGACACAATTTACTGAGAACGTTTGCCATTGCAGCGAAGGGTGTGCGGAATATCAGCTAAGTAAAGGAGAAGTGGCAACAGCTGTGCCGCCCTCCTTCTCCTCTGGTAGCTGAGGACGCACTGCCCAGCTTGGCCTTTGTGACATTGCCTGCCACGTGGCACAGAAGAAATGTGCACTCGTGCTGAGGGTGCCTGTAGGTACTTGGCAGGGTCAAAGCAAGTTGTGAGCCCTACATCCTTCTTCTTGTCACACAGATGTTAGGACCCAGCCAGGCCCTGGACCCAGGATGAATAGTTTATGCTCTGCACCCATGTGCCTCCTTGTAATTCTAGTATTTCGTTTATTATCTGTTTCCATAGTGTATCCGGGGCCCTCATCCACATTTCTTATCTAAAGTGAGCACAAGCACTGTCTGCAGACATCATCTTCTAAGTTATCAAGTGATCACATTGGGCTCCAGGGCCCTGAGAAGGGGATGAAGCACCAACGATTGACACAGCTTCATCTCTTAAACGTGTCTTGCACACTGAATATATTTTGTTTAGGTGGAGGAATTCAACTATGCAAAGATTATGTAAGATCTATTTGGATGTGTGTTGAAGAAATTCAGTAGCCTATTATTCCCTAGGAATATGGAGCCTGTTTTCTGGTTTTCATGGAATTTGTAGACAAGTCATATAACTCTTTGATCTGCCAGCAAAGAATGGAACATTGCATTGAATTAAGGTAAGACCTACACAATTTGGACTTCATGTGCACAGAAGTTGGCACTACTCTTCAAGAATATTAGTGTCACTTCAATGTAAATTTAAATCTCCTTATGCCCAAAAGAAGAGTCCCTTTAATGGAGGTGAGGACTAAGGGGATACATAGTAGTAGTCTAGGAGATACAAATTTTATCAGAGGAAGAATGGGTTAGAAGCACACACAGGGCATTGTACAGTTAAGACACTAATGCTTTGGCTTCTGTTAATGCCATGATTTCCTCTCACACAAAGAAATTATTTGTCATGTCATGCAGAGGTTTCAAAGCCAGAAAACAATAGAGGTATTTGTGTGTATGTATTTTCTTGTTTTTGAGGTAGGGTCTTTTTTATTTTTAAGTCATGGGCTTGAATTCTGAGCCTAGGTGTTGTCCCTGTGCTTTTCAGCTCAAGGCTCTACCACTTGAGCCATAACACCACTTCTGGTTTTCTTATGGTTAATTGGAGATATGAATCTCACAAACTTTCATACCCAGGCTGGCTTTGAACCACTCATTTAATGATTGGATATTTTGGTTTTTTGGGTTTTTTTTCTTTTTTGAGCTCCTTTTACATTCTGAATATTACATGTTACCCAATGAATAACGGGCAAATATTTTCTTTCATTCTATGGGCTGTTTCTTCATTGTGTTAATTATTTCTATTGTTATGCAGATGCTCATCAATTTGATAGCATCCCACTTTCCAATTCTTGCTTTCATTCATCGTATTAGATTCTCATTCAAACAATAATTGCTTGTGGTTATATCTTCCCATTTATCTCCAAATTTCCCCTGAAACAGTTTTAAGGTTTCAGCTCTTACATGAATATTTTTAATAAATTTTGTGGGGCTTATTTTGTACAGGATGAGACTTTTCTGCAAGTAGATAACAAGTTTTCACAGTGCCATTTGTTGAAGAGGATGTCTTTTTCCTTACTGTATATGTTTTAGCTCCTTTACTAAAACTAAAATGGCTATAGTTGTGAAAACATTTCTGGGTCTTCTGTTCCATTGATCCTCAAGACTGATTTTGGGTCCATACTATGATATTTTTCTTACAATGGCTCTGTAGTATGCATTGAAGTGCAGTATTTTGGAACTTTCCACATTGCTCTCTTTGCTTTGGAGTCCTTTTGCTATTTAAAGTTGTTTTATATATCTACACAGATTTCAGAATAATTATTATTGAACAATGACATTTGGATTTTGGTAGTCATTGCATTAAATTTGCAGAAGAATTCCATTAGTATATCAATTTTCACAATATTAATTCTACCTATTCTTGAGTTTAGGTCTTTCTATCTTCTCATTTATTCTTGAATTTCTTTATTCAAGGCTTAATAATTTCCATCTCCTTCATCTCCTAAGTCAAATTTATTCCTAGGTATTTTTTATGCTATTTTATTTTTTATTCATATATTTTATTGTAAATAATACAAGGGTTACGTGATATTGCCAGACAAATGGTGCATTAATTCCCATACATTGATACCCTTTCACATGTCTTGGTCCCCATTTCCCTCCCCCCTCACCCCCATCCCTCATCTTGTTTTCTCCGTTCCCTATCCAATTTCAAATAACCAAATACAAATATATCAGGTAACAAAGTGAGATACTGTAACAATATGAAATAACCAAGGGACAGCAAAAGAGATGAGAGATAACATAGTACCTTAAGAACAACAATCATTCATTATATGGCTTATGTTTCTAGATCCTTTCATTTAGGATCCTACTATATGGCCTTTTGTATCTAGGTTTTGCTCTATTGCAAATCGCTGCTAGGAGAGCCCAAGGTTTCTACAAATGAGGGAATCCATTGAGCCTAAGTTCCTTTGAGTCTGGCTTACTTCATTTAATATGATTTTTTCTAAGTCTTGCCATTTCCTAACAAATCGGGCAATGCCATTCTTTCTGACAGCAGCATAGAATTCCACAAGATGTGGAACAAATACCACATCTTGTTGATCCACTCATCAACTGAGGGACATCTAGGTTGGTTCCATATCTTTGCTATGGTAAGTAGTGCTGCAATGAACATTGCTGTGCTGGTGGATTTAGTATATCTTTGTTTCTGGATGATTGGGTAAATGCCAAGTAGTGGAATTGCTGGGTCATAGGGGAGTTCTATGTTTAGCTTTTTGAGGCACAGCCATTCTGCTTTCCATAGTGGTTGAACGAGTTTGCACTCCCACCAATAGTGTAGTAGTGATCCCTCATGGCCACCTCCCCTCCAGCATCTGTTGTTATTAGATTTCCTGATCATGGCCATTCTAACTGGAGTGAGGTGGAATCTTAGAGTTGTTTTGATTTGCATTTCTTTTATGACCAGAGATGATGAGCATTTCTTCAGGTGTCTATAGGCCATTTTCGTTTCTTCTTCAGAGAAGACTCTCTTTAAGTCTTTGGCCCATCTTTTAATGGGATGGTTGTTTCTTTGGAGATTAGTTTTGGATTGATTCAATTTTTTGAGCTGTTAATATATTTTAGATATGAGGCCTTTGTTATATGGTTGGTGAAGGTCTTCTCCTACTCTGTAGGCTTCCTAATTAATTTACTATCTGTGTCCTTTGCCATACAAAAGCTCTGCAGTTTAATGCAGTCCCACTTATCCAGCCTTTCTCTGATTTGTTGTGATTCTTGGTCCTTAGTATGAAAGTTTCGACCTCTGCCAAAGAGGTCTAGTGTATCTCCTATTAATTCTTGTAAAGTTTTCAGAGTGTCGGCTTTTACCCCCAGGTCTTTGATCCATTTGGAGTTAATTCTACTGCAGGGTGACAAAGAAGGATCTGACTTTAGTTTTCTGCAGGTGCTTAACCAGTTTTGCCAGCACCACTTGTTGAAGAGGCTATCTTTCTTCCATTCTATTTTTTTTTTGGCTCCCTTGTCAAAGATTAGGTGACCATAGGTCTGTGGTTTAATATCTGGGTCTTCAGTTCTATTCCATTGGTCTTCAGGCCTGTTCTTGTGCCAGTGCCAAGCTGTTTTGATAATTATAGCTCTGTAATATAGTCTAAAGTTTGGTATTGAAATTCCTCCTGTGCTGTTCTTTCTGCTAAGAAGTGTTTTTGCTCTACGGGGTCTTTTATTATTCCATATGAAATTTTGGATTGCCTCTTCTATTTCTTTAAAGAATGACATTGGGTATAGTAGGACGCTAAATGAAAGGATCTCTAGGATATAGAAACATAAGCCACATAATGAATGATTGTTGTTCTTAAGGTACTATGTTACCTCTCATCTCTTTTGCTGTCCCTTGGTTATCTCATATTGTTACAGTATCTCACTTTGTTACCTGATGTATTGGATATATTTGTATTTGGTTATTTGAAATTGGATAGGGAATGGGGGAAAACAAGATGAGGGGTGGGCGTGGGGGGAAGGGAAATGGGGACCAAGACATGTGAAAGGGTATCAATGTATGGGAATTAATGCACCATTTGTCTGGCAAATATCATGTAACCCTTGTAGTAATTACAATAAAATATATATGAAAAAAAAGAATGACATTGGAATATTGATGGGTATTGCATTGACTTTGTAGATAGCCCTTGGCAAGATAGTCAGTTTCACGATATTGATTCTTCCAATCCAGGAGCATGGATTCTACCTATTCATGAGTTTAGGTCTTTCTATCTTCTCATTTATTCTTGAATTTCTTTACTCAAGGCTTAATAATTTCCATCTCCTTCATCTCCTTAGTCAAATTTATTCCTAGGTATTTTTTATGCTATTTTGAATGGAATTTTTTTTCTGGTTCTCCTTATCTACATTTTCTATTTGTATATTTACTTGCATGTATATATATATTTAGATATATGAATATGCACACACATATATATAGAGATATGTCAGAATTCTTTGCTAGTAATTCTTCTAACCAGGGCCTTAATTACAAGAACACACCAATAGATTTAAAAAAAAAACAATGAAATATCTAGATTATAAATAACCTAACTAATAAATGAGAAAATGGCCCATAAATACATGAAGAAATGCTCAACACCCCAGAGGTAAAGGACATGGCAAAAATGATATTGCAATTGTATCTCATTCTGGTCAGAATTGCCATCAACAACAATTCAAACAACAAATGCTATCAAAGATGTGGGGGAAGGGAACTCTGTTGTTGAGAATGCAAATTAATCCAACTACTGTGGATATCATCAAGTGGAATCCTCCAAAACCCAAAAGAAGAACAGCCATATGATCCAACAATACCACTTTGGGGCATTTATCCAAACAAAGGCAAGTCAGGGTATGAAAAGTGAACCTATACACCCATATTCACTATCTAAGTCATGGAAACATCCAAGATAACCTACAACCAACCAATTACTAGATCAAGAAAATATCACAGACACACACACACACACACACACACACACACACACACACACACACACTCATGCATGCTCAAGCCAGACTCGAAAGTAAAAATGATGTTAAATATAATTAGAAATTAATGAAATGGTGACTAAAGTACATGAAAATTTATGAAACAGAATGTCAATTTTTTGAAAATATAAATGTATCCCATAAACCCTTAGTCAAGTTAAGCAAAGGAAGCCTGACAAAAAGACCGAATTATTAAATTTCAAAATGAAATAGAAAATACCATGGCAAATACCTATAAATACCTAGACTAGCATCAGGAAGTAGTTTAAAAAATATATATACACCCAATTAATAGTAAATATGAGAAAAACTGATATATTTCTAAATACATTTGACTCTTGAAATAAGATGATAAAAAACACTTAAATAGATCAATCGAAAGCAATGAGATTTTACCAGTAGTTAAGGATTAAGAATTGGATGTATTAACTGCCAAACTTTATCACACTTTTTTTTTTGGCCAGTCCTGGACTTGAGCTCAGGGCCTGAGCACTGTCGTTGGACTTTCTCAAGGCTAGAGCTCTACCACTTGAGCCTCAGCACTACTTCTGGGTTTTTGTATGTATGTGGTACCAAGGAATTGAACCCGGGTCTTTGTGTATGCTAGGCAAGCACTTTAATCACTAGGCCAAACTCCCAGCCCCACTTTATCACACTTTAAAAGACTAACACTAATACTCTTCAAACACGTCTATAAAATAGAAAAGGAAATGCTATGAACTCATTCAGTGAAGATTGTCCTGATACCAAAATCCTACAGACAGCATTAGAAAATTACAGAATGCTTTCCTTTATGAACATAGATACAAAAATTGTCAATGAAACACTTGTAAACAACTCTCTAAAGAGAGCACCCACCATGAAAAAGCTAGTTTTACTGCAGGAATGCAAGGACAGTTTGTTGTACGCAAACCAATAAAGAGAATCAAAGAAAAAAATACCAAAAAAAATGGTTTCTCAATGCCTGCAGAAAATTCAACATTATTTTATGATAAAAGTCTCTGGATAAAAGGAACAAATTTCAAAATAATAAAGCCAATAAAAGACAAACCAATAGCTAATATATTATAGGGAGAATAAAAAGCATTTCCTTTGAAGTCAAAGAGTCAAAGGTTTCTATTCTCCCCACTCTAGCCAGAATGATAAAATAAGAGAAGGAAATAAAGGAGATTCAAATAGGAAAATAAATCACATAAAGAATCATATTATCATATTATATTTTCATGTGATACACTTAAAATATACTTAAAAGACCAAATCACCAAAATCTCCTATTTTTAAAGGACATTTTTCAAGGTAGTAGGCTGTAAGATAGAGTAGCAAACAATTTTTTCTCTAGTTTTCTTGACACCTAGGATCAGAAACCTGTATTTTGAACATATGATCTGATTTTTTGGATGTTCATTTTTTTTTCTCAAGCCATTTCAAAAAAGTTTCCGAAATATTTGTTTCCTCCAGTTTCTCCTACATCAAATTACCATTTTATTCTGTTGCTTTCTAGTAATGACTCTCTTTGTTCATGTACCCCCAAAGTCCCAAAGATAAGTAAATAAATATATACATATGCATACATATATATAGTATATATGCTACATTTATACATATATATATACACACACAGAGATATATGTGTGGGTTCGTGTGTGTGTGTGTGTGAGTGTGTGTGTGTTATCCTGTTTCTATCCTCTGGAGAGTAGTATAATTGTGGGCTCGTGTTTTTTTAAGCCATCATTGGAGTAACATGTTGCAATAAGAAAACAATGTTATTTAGATCACTGGGCACTCAGTGACCTCTCATATTAATCCTCTTTGCTTTGGTTGGGTTGACATATCCTGTCATTGGCAAGCTCAAACTGGCATTGTAACAATTGCTGAAAGCTGAATCAGATGATATTTACAAAATCTGTCACATAAATGCTCCTAACCTTTTCAACCCTTCTTTCAATTTCTACCTAAAATACTTACATAAAAAAGAATTACAATGAATAAGATGATCTTGCAGCTCATGAAGTCAGCTTAAAAGTGAAAATGGTGGTGATGGGGAGAGAGGAGTGACAATTATTGAACTTATGCCAAGAAGGCTGTTGACAAAGCCCAAAGAAACAAAGTAGTTTCAGAAGTACTGCATTCAGCCATGGCTCAACAAGAAGGAAAAACTATTAAAACAATTGCATCAAATACCAAGTTATTGTAAGTCAGGATGAAGTATTAGATACATGAAAATTCTTACTTTTCTGTCAGAATTCTCTTTCTTAAATTAGGTCAGTTAGATTTGAAGATTAAACTAGGTAGAGATGGAGGTATTTACTTGGATTTTAACCTTCTCTCTAATAAATGTGCCAAATTTCAATCTGACATGCTTTAACAAAATGATGGAGATGTTTTGGTGTTACCAAAAACAAGAGACTTTGCTGCTAACAAAGGAATCTCTTTTCATATCCCCTTAAAAAGTCTGACTCTGGGGACCACACAACCATGCAAATAGTTGACTTCATCATGATTTCCAGAGAAGTCATGGAATAATTAGGCTCAGAAAACAGAAGCAGTAACTGAATCACCCATGTCCCTTAAGGTGTTCCAGTACCAATAACTGTTCTGGCAGATACAAATTTTGGCTGCTGGTACTTACCGCATTAAAATTAGGGAAGAGGTTGACTGCAGCTGTTGTGTCAAGTGGAAAAGGAAGAAATGGTTTGATATCCAGAGATGGCTGCAAAGGAGGAGCTGGTGGACGGACCAGGGCTGGGAGAGCAGGACTCTGGCATGTACCACCTGCAGGGGTGAGAGCAAAGGGAGGAGTCATCAACATGGGCATAGAAAAAAAGTAAATGAACAAAAAAACACCCTAATTTCTTTAGAAAGAAAACATCAGCTTTGTAGGTCACTTGGAAGAAATAAGACCTGAAGTCTACGTAGCTCAACGGGGAACCAGCCAGGGAACAGATTTACCACGGGACAGGCACAGCCAGCTGAGCTGCAATTTTTCCTTGGATCTTCACTATCTCGTTATGGAATCAACAGTCAATATTTCAAACTCCCAGCCTGTTTTTGTTTTACTTTCTGGATGGGGTCAGCAATAAACCTGAAACCAAAATCTCCAGAAGAAACACCCTTCCCATCACTGCTTGGTTATCTTTGTTTGAAAACTAACCTGTTGAGAATATCTTTCAAATCAGAGTGTGAAGTTTGAAAAACAACAACAAAACAAAATAGCTCTTTGTCACCAGTTCAAAACTCTGCCAGTAAAATGGCATGCAATCTGGCATGGATAAGAAACTCAACTGTAAGCACAGGCAGTTCATTGCCCTGGAAATTTGAAGCTTATAATCCATAAATCCAGGGCTACAACTCCAACAACTCTGTCATCCAGAACCCCTGGAGCTTTGAGTATATAGAAACTTGGTTACCTCTCCCAAGTACCCACTAGGTGAAACTTTAGACAGGCACCAGTTAGCAAGCAGTAGGATTAAACCATCAACAAAGATATCGCTTTGCATAATGGCAGGAGACCAGCTGTTCACTAGAGAGCACCTGGCTTTGTAGCCACGCTGCTTGAGGAGCCCACTACACTCAGATGCTAGAAGGATGGAAGCTTCACCTCTCAGCTCAGTCTCTTGTGTTTTGATAACATTCCCAAATATCAATTTTCTGTGAATTAAAGCCTGTTTGAATCCTTGATATCAATATTCTTCTAATCTGAGGGACATGCAACAAACTGTCAAATCCCGCTGGTGAGAATCCAAGATGCATTAGGAACACAAAATGCAATGGAGAGTTTCCTCTCTCATAGCAAAGAATTCTAGGTGAAACATGGATGTGTTTCCTCCAGAGTAGAGAGAGTCCTTGTTATCTAGCCCTACACTAGTTATCTGAGCACAAAGTAAACATTCTGAAATAACCTCCCAGGGACAACTTGAATCTTTGGGCAGAGGATCTGCTAACCAGGTGGATGACTGAATACCTGAAACAGAAGCCATCAGTATAGAATTTAATTAACCATACATGCAAGAATCATAAGCTCTCTTGCCACCAGGTATAAAAATAGTTGGAGCCAAATGAACAAACACAGTTTTTTTTTCTGGCGTTTTGAATTTCCCTCAAAAATACCCTCTTCAAGTGCAAGATCAACAACTAAAGTTCAAATCGGCAAACCACTCAAAAAACAAACAAACTAGTACAAGGCAGGAAATAGAAGACAGATGTTCACACAAACAGATAAAAGCAAAATATTGCAAGACTATGTTCACCAGAGCCCACCATAAAATTATTTTATTGTCCACTTGGTAGTGGATTGAGTGTGGGTGTATAACCTTTTCTGGAGAGAGAATCCATAAAACTTCAGGGATAGACCGGTCCTGAGTAATATTATATTGCTCAAAGTTTCCTTTCAATAAAAAGTTAAAGAACCAAAATAATAATTTTGTGTCTCTTTAGAAAACTGAGAAAAATAAGTTTTGGTTAAAAAAAATCAAGGTTGCAATTTGAACATATATACAAAATATAGTTAGCATCAATAACTGATTTTAAATTATTTTATTTTTCATGAAGAGATATTTGTAAAATATATCCATAGTTACATTTGATCTCAAGACACCAAAATAAATAAGGACTAAAAACACATTATGTAGAAAAATCATGTTAATAAACCCTTAAGCTATTTGTGTTGTTTCCATGTGTGTATTACAAGAATACAATTATGATGGAATAAATTCAACAATTAGTTCATTTTAAGCCTTCGTCAGGTTCATGATATTCTAGCCAGTTAAATTCACAATTTATTTAATCTAGTGCCAAGTAAAATACAGAGAGTGAAATATGTTGAATTGATTATTGCAAGCTGTAAATTTTCTTTCTCCCTTCTCTTCTCCAGGAGAAGTATATCATTTGCATAGACCTATACATATAATTGAAGGCCTTCTGACAGATAGAATTTCCTTCATAAAACTCATAAAACAATGGGAACCAAAACATGAGAAAGGGTATCAATGTAAGTGAATTAATGTACCTTCTGTCTGGCAAATATAATGTAACCTTTCTATTAATTACAATAAAAATATATGAAAAAAAACTCATAAAACTTTGGAACATTGGGGAAACATTTGAGTCCAACTATTCCCACTTCGGGACTTGCTATTAAGTTATAGGTGTAGTGAGCGCTACACAGACCTGATTCTTGGACAGATGGATTCATTCTCCTAGCTGCTTGGAGGTAAGTGGTTGCTGGTCCTTACTTAAGATCCTTCTCCTCAATCACTCCCAGCCAAAGAAAAGATACCCCAGGTAAACCTCCAGAGTAAGATGCGTTGCTGACACAGCAATAACAGATGATTAAAGTATGAGATGGATACATTTAATCCCTTGCTTCAGGGAGAGAGACCTCTGAAGTTTGTTCTCATCTCCACTGTTCCAAGTGGGATCTAGAATCAACTAGATCCCCACTGTGGCTGAATAGGAGTCCAATTCCCCTCACTTTCCAATAACAGGATGTTAATGTGCTCTTAGCTGGTGCTCTGTTACTTGAGCCATGTATCCAGTTCTGTTTGATGCTAGCTATTTTGAAGGTGGGACTTCAAAAGACTTTCAGCACAAGCTGGCCTCAAACTTCAATCCTCTATGTCTCAGTTTCCTGAGTATCTAAGATTATAAGCATGAACCACAGTTGATGTTTCCCAAACTACCTCCCAGCAAATTCTAGAAATCTACTTCCCAAACCCACTGATCTGGGACACCAAAGCTACAACATTCATATGTCTAACATAAACTCAAAATTATTTATTTTAAAATTGCTGTTTTAAATCTATTGCACTGATATAATTTTGTGTCCAATATCTAGATTTGTTCCAGTTGTGTCAATCCATACACACTGAGAAATAAGAAAACAATTTTCAACTAGTCTACATTCAAAACTTGCAAAGAGGAGATCCCATGTGCAAAGCACACTAAAATATGTTCCTCCCTCAGTTCTAGTGACTCACTGCTAAAATCCTAGCTATACAGGAGGCTGCGTGCCAAAAGATCATGGTTCAAAGACAGCCAGAGCAGAAAAATTGGTGAGATTCCAACTTCAATTAACTAACAAAAAGCAAGAATGGAGGCATGGATCAGGATCAAGTTGTAGAGCTCTAGCTAAAGAAGCTGAGTGAGCATGAGATCCTGAGTTCAAGCCCCCCCCAAAAGTGGGAAAAAATGTCTTCTTCAAGGAAGTAGCATAGACAAATGAAACAGAGAAGAAAGGATAATGGTAGACAAGAATATAGTGTATATCTCACAGAACTAAGAAGAGTAAGGAAGGAAGGAGTGGTGTGAATGGGTAAAAATGTTAAAAGAGGTGATCTTAATTAAGATACATTCTATTCATAACCTGCTTTGTTAAATGGCAACTCCTTTATAACAACTATGTAAAGATAATAAAGAAAAGATACTGCAACATTTGTGAAGAGATAGAAAGACTTGGAAAATATGTTAAATGAAGTTAAGTCAGGACCAGAGAGGCAAAGGTTTCATGTTTTCTCTTACATGTGAAAGCTAGATTCAACTTACAAATGAATTACATGTTAAGCATATACAAATATATTAATTGAAATATAGTAGACTCAAAAGAGAACTCCAATTGTATTTTTTTAAAAAGCCAAAATCAAAGGCCAGAAAAATACAACACCAAGAAGTGAGTATTAGAAAAGGGTGAGGTGAGGTCAAGGGAAAAGGGATAAACAAATGAAGAAGAGGAGAGGAGAAATGCAGCTAAGAATCCAATGTACATCCTATAGAATTAAGATGAGTAAGGGAACGGATGGGTGGGAAAATACTCAGAGGTATATTGAGAGAATGTTGATGGGTAGGGGAAACTGTTGAGAAGATAAACTATTCTGTTAAATAGCAATTCCTTTTTACAATCACTTAAATATAATGACAAATTTCCCCTTCACCTACTGACGAGAAATATTTTAGATATATTTTATGTCTAAAATTTTTATACTGTATTCATGCCTATCAAAGATATGTTAAAATATTTATTAAAATTTCCTCAATAACAATAATCAAAATAAAAATGCCCAATAAAGATGCAAACATTTCTATAGGTGAGAGACTAATTTTGTTATAAAAATTTATCAATCGTATTGCTTCATTTATTACAGTCGCTTATGGAAATATTAAATTTCTTAATTGAGAAAAATAATTCCACATACTTAAGGAAAACAGATTATATCAAATGGCACACATTTGATTCACTTGTCTTTTTTGAGACAAGCTCTTACTATATAACTCTAGCTGGTCTAAAATCATGTTTCTTTTCCCTAAGCTTTTGGAGTTCTAGGATTACAAACATGTGCCCCTATGCCTGGCCTAATCTATAGTTTTAACAAAATAATTCTTAATCCATACAATTTCAAAACGGCTCAATAAAAAGTGAGAATAGGATACTTACTAGCATGGAGTTAGTTGTTATATAATGGCAGTAATAAAGTAAATAAAGTCTGGTAATCACAGAGACTACAAGCATCTTCCTCCCTTTTTCTTTTAGTGAATATTTACACCTACAGCTGCAAATAGTTAACTAAAGAGCCAACATATTAGGTAAGGCTTTGTTCTATTCACAAGGTAACTGTATGCTTCTGAAAGTACTAATTCATGAACTTGAAAAAAAAAAAAAGAACTACTGGAGTAACCAGTTTCTAAGCACTTGTTAATATAAACAGAGAAATTAATAGACACTGGACTAATTTGCATATTTCAAAAAAAGAAGCAGTTTAAAATGCAAACTTAAATATGCTGCTCTGACCGGGTGCTGGTAGCTCACCTCTGAAATCCAAGTTACTCAGGAGGCTGAGCTGGAGGATCTCAGCTGGAAGTCACCCAGGGTAGAACAATCCATGAGACTCCATGCACAATCAATCACCAACAATGGCAGAGATCAGAAGATGCACGCAAACGGATTGTGAGGCCCTGAGTTCAAACAGTAAATTTGCTCTGAGTGTGTTGCTCTAATAACTTACAGAAGTGAATAGGCTTGGGAGGCAGAGTCATCCAGTGAAGTTGATTGCATGAGAAGCGCAGAAAGTCCCTGGCCCATGTCTCCAGCTGGTGCTAACTTGGTGAGTCATCTATTTCTTAATGAACACACCAGCTATCCAGGTCTTCTGAAAACCGTCAAGAGGCTCAAAGTCTTTTCACCTTCTTACCTTTATCTAGATTGATTTCCCAAGAAGATTAACAGAAAAAAGGTTTCTTTGTAAATTAGTATTGTGAAATACTACTTGAAGATGTAGTAATATCTTTCCATTATACCTTTAACCTTAATCTCTTCCACTTGATATACTCCAGGTCTATCCAACATTTACCAACAGAGCTTCTGACAACCTAATTTTAGTCCTAGATTTAATTTTATCTACTATTTAAACTTTCAGTTGTCCCAAATGAAAACTGAAATTCAAAGTGATCAGAGCTATTAAATATGCATCCCAGTTTGGAACTGTTATCATAACTGTGTATTTCTAAATATGTCTTTGTATTAAACTAAATTCATACTTATTTTCTTATGAGAAAAATAATTTCATTACATTTTTACTATCTCTTACACTCATCATCAACTTATATGTACATTTCTACATATATAGTATATTTATTTATGTAAATTATATGCATGTAATATATAGCTATATATAAATTATATAATGTATATACATAAAGTTTACATATATATATACATACATGTATAAAATATGTATCACATGCATGAGTATATTTGTATTATAAATCATAAAGAGATATGCCAAATATTTACAAATATACATATATTAACATATATCAGCAAATATGTACTGAATTCTATATATATTCATATTGAAATATATTCACAATCATGGGAACTAATTATACTTAGATAAAGAAAGTATCTTTCTGGTAATTATTACAAAGTAGAGTGGTATAGGTAACAATAATGTTCAAAAGGCTTGAAAAGTTTGAATGTTTTTATCATAATAAATAATTTTGATGATAAATAATATGTATACTGACTTGAACCTTACCCAATGTATATATATATTCAAGTGCCATATACAATGTTGATGCATAATAAGCAATTTTAATTTAAAAAGAAGTATACATTATAATCATTAAACTGCTAAACTGTTCAAAATAGTGTTGCATAGCAGAAAAACAGCTAGAACATTTCAAATTATATTGGATTGGTAGTAGTTATTCTTAAGAAACTGCTTTCGTACACATGGAAAACTATTTCTGTTTACATTGGGAGACCAGGTAATTATGTGATTGTGAATATACAAAAATTAAGGCCTGAAACCATGAAGGGGCGGAGAGATTTGGTGGATTTGGGGTATTCATGCTGTACTTGACTTAACTCAAATACTGTCTACAGAAAGCTAACGCTAGAAGAACTGACCATGGTAGGTAATACAGCTAAATTTGATAAGTCTATTGAATAATTGGCAAGGATTAGTCTGTTAATCATGTTAATTCCTTTAAATACACATTTTTTCAACCTATCTATTATAATATCTGGTTTATAAACTTGAAAGATTAGGTTCTAGGAAGCAAAGTATCTTACCCAATGAACCTGAGTAAAG
This sequence comes from Megascapheus bottae, assembly GCF_031878675.1. NCBI lineage: Eukaryota > Metazoa > Chordata > Mammalia > Rodentia > Geomyidae > Megascapheus > Megascapheus bottae. The sequence continues at coordinate 22,636,830 of NC_143510.1, forward strand.
TTAGCAGTTCCTATCGCACTGATTCAAATAGGTTTTAAATGAAAAAAAAAAGAGCAACAAAAGAAACTAATTTTTTAAAAGGCACACTCTACAAAGTCAGTTTTGTTGTATCAAGCAAGCTGGCTCTCTGATTGATAAAAACAAATGTGGGGAAATTATTGATCCTGTGAAAGCCTTTCATTACTCTTTTTCTTTAAGTCATGTAAACAAAACCTTGTAAATTTAAAGAAAATGACACAAGAGCATCCAGAATCCAGTACTGATATTTCCCTACCAGGGGACCATTACGGTTAATTGGTATTTAAAGGAAGATAACAAAAGGCATGAAAATCATACCAAATGTGTGGCAGAAACCCTCAGTTCACATTCTTTCACAACTACTTACTAATCAGAAAAACAAATATGTGTTTGTTGACTTTCCTTGTGTGGCAATCTCCCAGTAACCAAGGCTGTTGGCTGAAGATTACAGTGGCAGTTTACTGTTGGTATTATTTCTTAACTCTGTCTAGAATACCTACAGATTTCATTTTCTTATGTCTCAGTGCTCCAAATCTTTAGTTGGTATTTGTTTGAGTGTTCCTCCCAATGAAACAAAAGAATTAGAAACTCATTTGGAGAGGAAGTTTGAATTGAGTATGATTTGGTCAGGTTCCCCAAACCCCTCATGGATTATTTTGGCAGTTTCCCAATGCATGGCATGATTCATTCACCTTCAAGTGTTTGGAAGGATAATTCAACACCTCTAAGCAGGAGGAAGTTCTTGGGTGGCTAGGGAGGGACCTGCTCCTGGCTGGTCATCTCAGTGTGAGCATGTGAGGACAAACTTCTTCCTCTCCCCAAGATTTCAGCTTCCTCTCAGGTCCTGCTCTTCATTCCAAGATGCAAGAAGGTGAGAATGAATGTATGAGTCAGAGGAAACTAATTCACCATGCTAGAAAACACTGATTTCAAATCATCTGCCCCAGTCCGAGGTCATGATTCAATCTGATATTTTCCTGTAAAAGAAAACACATCTATATACTTCTACAGAGAATTATTCTCCTTGTCTAAATTCTACTTGTTTCTTCCTTTTTTTTTTTTTTTGCCTGTCTTGGGGCTTGAACTCAGGGCCTAGATACTGTCCTTGGACACTTTTTTTCAAGGCTAGTGTTCTGCCACTTGAGCTACAGCACCACTTCTGGCTTTTTCTGAGTATGTGTTACCAGGGAATTGAACCTAGGGCTTCATGCATGCTAGGCAAGCACTCTACCATTAAGCTACACTTCTGGCCCTGTTTCTCCCATTTTAATCAACTAATTGCTTATGTATTTATTTGGAAGCACTGAGGTTTCAACTCAGAAATCCACTCTTGCTTAGACAAGTGCTACAACTTTTGAGCCATTCCTCCAAAACTTTTAGCATTATTTTTAGGTACACTCTCATATATTTTCCAGGCATTTCAGACCATCATTCTCTTACTTAGGTCTCCAATGTAGGTGAGATTATAGAAAACTACTAACCTATTAACTTTGAGTACTGAGATAAGGACCCATTCATTCCCACGCACATGTAAACACACACACACATACACACACACACACACACACACACACACATAATATTTCTAGGCTATCCTTAAATTTTGTTCCTTTCAAGGAGTTGGGATGGTACAGGGGAGCTACTTAGCCTACCTCTCAAATTCTAATTTGTGCTGAAATTTAGCTGAGAAAGAAGCTAGGAAGAACATTCTCTGTAGCATTTTCTCTGTCACATTCATTGAATGTCCTGACACAGATTTAAAATAATAATAATAAAAAAACTGGCATCATCCCATTTGTAATAACCTAAATCAAATCTTCCCTAGAGGGAAAATAGAATCTCTAAATTATCTGAGCCATGTTCAGGATCATTTCTGGTGCCTGAGAAAATCTAGAGAAGAATCTTCAGGAGTGCCAGGATAAGGGGCTTTCAACTATGTATTGCAAATATCCCTGTGTTACCTACCTCCTAGGAAACCAATCATAAGACTTGGCCTAGAAATTTTCATGGCAGTCAGCAGTTAATACTAAAGAACATGAAAATGTGATTTTTCTTTTCCTTGAGAGGAATTTCTGAACACTTAATTTCAGACCATTAATTTGAAGTAATAAAAGAGGTAGTCTAGTGTCAGAACGTCCAAATTTAACTGTATGGTTTAAATGAATTAAAACTAAGTAAAATTAGGAAATTCCATTTCTCAGTCACACTAGCCACAGTGGAATGTTCAGTGGCCACAGTTTACTAGAGGCTGCCTGTGTTATCCCCCCTTGCATATTAACAATTCCATCACCAGGAAAGGTGGAAATCAACATTGTACCCCCAGGGAAAGAGCAGTTTTCTCTGGAGAGAAATAATTCACAGGCAATCTGTTTAATAGGGTCTGTTTCAGAATGCATGGATGATAGGAGAGAAACTCTAGCATTCTGCTGGATCCTTATCATTGAGGTGTGAAAAGGGAAATTATCTCAGAACTAAGAGTGGCCATTATCAGAGGCCAAAGCTTACAATTGAGCGAATCATGTCAAATAGCACAGAGCATCCGTCTCTAGATCGGACAGTGTCATTCATGAACCTTCACATGAGATCAGTGATAAGCATACAAAAAAAAATTTCGGATTAAAAAAATCATGTTGAAATTAATATTATTTTATTCTTGAAACCAATACAGCAAAAAGTACCAATTTTAAGGCCTATGGATTTTTTTTAACATCTTATCTCCAGAAAAGCTGTTAGAAAAGCTTTTAATTTTCCAATGAACTGGGTCAACTAAGTACTTAATCAAGCTCATTGTAGATAGAAGACTAAACTGTGCCATGAGGAAATTCAAATCATGTCTTGGTTATTATTTATTATTTATTAGCACCAGAATTTGAATTCCAGCCTTCCTGCTTTCTAGGTAAATGCACCACACAGTTTGGTTTTGTTGTTGTTTTCTTGCCTGAAACTATAGGCCTCATGATCTCTACTCAAAATGTAGAACTAGGATTACAGATGGACGAGACCATACTTGGCAGTCATCTTCCCCTAAACTTATTTAAGAAAAAAATCAAAGTTTTCTTCATTTCTCATTTGCAGTTTAGGATTTCCCGGTAATTAATGATTAGTTTTAGCAATAGAAGGATAAATGGGTAAACAAGTGAATGAATTACACTGGATCACAGCCTACTGTTTTTTGTACCCTTCTTCTCTTAGGCCCAGAATAACAATGCTCTCTTTTAAAAGACTGCAGGTTCCTGAACAAATTGTAAATGAAAAGGAAAATCAACAGTCAGAGGGTTTATTTGAATTAATTGCTAAAAGCTGAGGAACACTTTAGCATTTTTCAGTCCAATTAAACTTTCATTATTGGTTTCTATCTTTAGTTAAATAGTTAAAACATTAAAAACACTATTTTATATTTTATTGTATTTTACAACACAAGTTTCTTGTATAAATTCTTGTAAACATGAATTTCATTTTTAGGTATAAGTTCTATCTTGTAAAACAATGCCCTTTACTTCTGCAAACATAAAAGCAACATTTCTACTTCTATGCAGTGGGCAGTGTGTTAGGTGCTCTTTGCCAGCTCTTTGATCTTTAATAGCATGTGAATAGGGGAATGGAATGATTGGAGACAGAAACAAATACTCAAGAATGCTCAAGTTCACACAGGAACTGGATGAGCCAGGATTTGGTAACAAACTCTTTTCATTTCTGCATTCAGAATCTAATGTCAATATTGATTCGTGTTTATTTAGAGACTCACTTTTTTCATATATTTTTTATTGTAATTAAAAGAAACATTACATTATATTTGCCAGATAGAAGGTGCATTAATTCACATACATTGATACCCTTTCTCATGTCTTGGTCCCCATTTCCCTCCCCCCATGCCCACCCCTCATCTTGTTTTCCCCCTTTTCCTATCCAATTTCAAATAACCAAATACAAATATATCCAATATATCAGATAACAAAGTGAGATACTGTAACAATATGAGGAGATGAGAGATAACATAGTACATTAAGGACAACAATCATTCGTTATATGGCTTTTGTTTCAATATCCTGGAGGTCCTTTCAATTAGCTTCATACTATATGGCCTTATGCATCAAGATTTTGCTCTACTGCAGATCTCTGCTAGTAGAGCCCAAGGTTTCTACTGATTAGGATAAATGAGCGAAAGCATTCAGCCTATGTTCCTTTGAGTCTGGCTTACTTCATTTAATATGATTTTTTCTAAGTCTTTTCATTTCCTAACAAATGGGGCAATGTCATTCTTTCTGACAGCAGTGTAGAATCCCATTGTGCACAAATACCACATCTTGTTGATCCACTCATCAACTGAGGGACATCTAGGTTGGTTCCATATCTTTGCTATGGTAAATAGTGCTGCAATGAACATCATCGTGCTAGTGGATTTAGTATGTCCTTGTTTCTGGACAATTGGGTAAATGCCAAGTAGTGGAATTGCTGGGTCATAGGGGAGCTCTATGTTTAGCCTTTTGAGGCACTGCCACACTGCTTTCCATAGTGGTTGAATGAGTTTGCACTCCCACCAACAGTGTAGTAGTGATCCCTCCTGGCCACATCCCCTCCAGCATCTGTTGTTATTAGTTTTCTTGATCCTGGCCATTCTAACTGGAGTAAAGTGGAATCTTAGAGTTGTTTTGACTTGCATTTCTTTTACGGCCAGAGATGTCGAGCATTTCTTCATGTGTCTATAGGCCATTTTTGTTTGTTCTTCAGAGAAGACTCTCTTTAAGTCTCAGTGCAGAAGGAATTTCAATACCAAACTTTAGACTCTATTACAGGGCTATAATTATCAAAACAGCTTGGTACTGGCACAAGAACAGGCCTGAAGACCAATGGAATAGAACTGAGGACCCAGATATTAAACCACAGACCTATGGTCACCTAATCTTTGACAAGGGAGTCAAAAAAAAATAGAATGGAAGAAAGACAGCCTCTTCAACAAGTGGTGCTGGCAGAACTGGTTAAGCATCTACAGAAAACTAAAGTTGGATCCTTCTTTGTCACCCTGCACTAGAATTAACTCCAAATGGATCAAAGACCTTGAGGTAAAAGCTGACACACTGAAAACTTTACAAGAAGGAATAGGAGATATACTAGGCCTCCTTGGCACAGGTCGAAACTTTCTTAATAAGGACCAAGAATCACAACAAATCAGAGAAAGGCTGATTAAGCGGGACTGCATTAAACTGCAGAGCTTTTGTATGGCAAAGGACATAGCTAGAAAATTAATTAGGAAGCCTAGAGAATGGGAGGAGATCTTCACCAAACAAACAACGGACAAAGGCCTCATATCTAAAATATATCAACAACTCAAAAACTTGAATCACTCCAAAACTAATCTCCAAAGAAACAACCATCCCATTAAGAGATGAGACTGACTTTTTTGATTAAAAAAAAAAGTAGAGAAAATAAAACAATATACACAAAAAGCTAGTTTCAGTTTGTCAAATTAAATTTGCCAGATCAACTCAATGTGTAGTAAGAGGCATTTACTTGTAAGGCTCCGGATCATTCAATTTTACATTTTACAGTATATTTTACATTGTATGTTGTATATAGGACCTACCAGTTACAGTGCCTTCATCCAAATATATCAGAATTTTATTGCTTGCATTGACTTTATCCATTCAGAACTACCTTTTATTTTGCATGTTCAGAACATTGAAGTGGAAATAAATTTACCTCATTATTAATTCTATTGAACATGATGATAGTATCTCCTGAGACCATTGAATATTCCAATACAGATTTTTATTATCTTTCTGTCTTAGGTCTTGTATGTGAATGCTGATCCCAGCACCATTGCTCAAGACTAGCATTCCAATACTTTAAGCCACATCTCTATTTCTGTTTATTTTTGCTCTTGTTTGTTTGTTTTTAGGTGGTTAATTGTTGACAAGAGTCTCATAGTCTTTTGTGCCCAAGCTGATTTTCAACTATGATCCTTAAATCTCAGTCTCTTGAGTAGCTAGAGTTACAGGCATGAGCCACCTCGCCTGGCTTCCAATATGGATAATTTAAAATGCCTTCAACGTCTTTTTTTTTTTTTTGGTAATTTTGTAATGACCATTACTTAAGATTCCAAGGCAAGGCTACTGCTGCTGTCACGAGATGATATTTGGAAAATCCATCACTCATTTAACAACCATCAATCATCAAAGGAAGTAAAATGAATCAAGAGGAATGGAAAGGATACTGCTGCAGTCTTCAGGAGCCTGCAAATTCCTTTCATTCCAGCAATCCTAGTACCCACTATATCCTAGCACATAGGAAGTGTGAATTCTGACTTCCATTGCTATGGTGAACAATTTTTACAAACTTTATAACAGCAAAAAAGCATTTCTGATTTCAATTTCCTCAAGAACACTCCCTGTGGAGCTGACACAGGTTCTGTTTAGTCTCTGCCTCATTGTGATTGTTTCCTCTGGCAAGTTTTGCTTCAAACAACCCAAACTTGATATTTTCTTTTCACCCTGAAACATGTAGTACATGGAGTAGAAATGTAATAGCAGTTGCTAATGGAATTGTAGTAATTATGGAATCTGAAAAGTGGTTTGCTTTAGGTGGGAGAAAAAAAATTGAATCCATAGTAGATGATTGTTAGTAAGGAGCCACAGATAACCTATTTCATAAGTTCTGTCATTTCCAGCCCTTATTGTATCCTAGATCCTGTGGTAGATGGATTTACATATTACATCTGTAAATGCTGACGATATCCTTGATCTTATTTTACAGGTGAGAAACAAAGTGCAATGAGATCATTTTACTCCAGGTAAACCACCTCATGAAAGAGTACAGTTAAGAAGCATTAGAAACCGGAGAGGTCCGGTTTTTGTAGCCCTTTTTATTTGATAATGCACTTCCTTTGCTCCTTCTCACATGCCTGCTAAGTTCTGATTTCCACCAAACTTAAAAAAACAATTGATGTCAGGGGAGCCTATCAAGTAGGTGCCATCCTCTCCCTGGTCTATGTGTCTCAGAAGAACCCAGCTTTATTTTAGAAAAGAACAAAGCCTTAAGAGGCTAAGGCAGTGCTCTAGGTAACAGCGCCCCCACCAGGCAGGGCTTCAAAATGCAGCCAAACTACCACCAGCCCCATTGGCAGTGCTCTGCTGACTTCAGCCATTGCATTGTCTTCATCTCTCTGTATCCCCAGAAGCAAAATTCCACTCTGCCCATACCAAACACAAGAAATTGCTTCTGAGGAAGGGACATATTTTGATTTCTTACAATGAACTAGCCAAGAGGCAGCAGACCTCGGATTATAGAACCAGAAGAGACACTGTTTACAGCCCCAGGCAGAAAGAAAGTCCTCAAATGAAGTTGTGGAACCCTCACCAAAATGTGACATATTGCCTATGAGATATCTACGCTATGATGCATCTAAAGGACATCACAAAAGAAGGTGACAAAACACAAAAGGCAAAACAAACCAAAATGAAAAGAAATCAAGTAGCCAATGGACTCCATCCTTCCTATTACTCAGGTCAGGGGAAATTAGGAATATGAGCCTAAACATTGAAACAGCATTTCCTGTGCCTTTGAGTTCTGAGAATCTCAGCTCTATCTGGAAATCCAGAGCTACAAACCAAAGTTAAAGCATAAACACAGGGGTTTCCTTTGGTTGAATTCATCACGGTCTCCCCCTTTTGTGAATTTCAGCCCCAAATGTAGATTCTTGACTTTGGCATGAGGCACCTGTATAACTGACTTGTACAGGTAATTTCCATTGATATGATTCAACTGAAATGGAGCCTGAATTCATTCAGTTATACAAGATGAAATCGAAATTGCCTCTGAGTTTTCTTTTACTGTAAATTTACTAGGAGCTCATAGTTTTACCATTTTTTTTTTCATATTGAATGTTGAGAACAGCACAGGCCCAAGTAAATGTCTAAAAGAAAAATGTAACAACGAGAGCAAAATATTCTGGTAATCGAACACTTTTCTGGTGTATGGCTAACCATATAAATTGAATTAATAAAAAAACAAATGTCCAACAGCAATAATAACCAGGAAAAATAACAAAAAGTACTATGAAATATTGCTCACTTGATACATACCTAGCTTTTAACATACACAATTCTGTTAGCTCTTGATGATTTAGTGATAGAAATTGAACTTCTATGTGGTTAAATATTTTGTAGCAGCTCATTGAGCTACAGATTAAAGTATAGTTTGACTGATTTTAGTACTACTGGCTCCTTGTAAAAATCATCTTCTCTCCAGGGGCCCCCAAAGCCAGAGTCCAGAGTACTTCTCCCTATTCTAATATTCACAGTATTTATTACAATCGTATTTTCTCTTGGCTCAAGACTCCTACTTAAATTCCAGTATCCTAATCCAATTGATCAGTTGCCTGTGCTCAAAATAAACAACAAATGAGCAAACTATGATAACATTAGGGCATCTTGCCCTCAGCTCTCAGGATCATCCATCTGCCTGGAAGACTCAAAAGATGTCATCTGTAAGCACTGCCAAAATAATGATGTTCTTATATGAAAACATTAGGCGTAGATTTCAACTACACTTTTCTTGGAAATCTCATGAGAGGATTAAGAGTGTCTGTCTTTATTGTCTAAGTTTTTTTTTTTCCAGATTATACGGTTAACTGTATATCTGTACTTGCTCTAATAAGACACTTCCATTCCTAGACGTTGTGCAAGAGTCAGTAAACATGTGTCCCTGAGATCCATCCTCTCATGATTCAGACATAATGGAACATGTTGAGACTTCACAGGCCCCTCGTAGCTCTTCTTACTGATATGTCTAACAAAGTGTAAGAATGTACAGTGACCTAATCACTGTAAACCCTAAAGCTCAGTGGAAAAGCAAGACAACTACTAACCCTAGAAGGAACCTTGAGAAGGGGCTCTAATCACAGCTTGGAGAATTTGAGTTCATCCCTTCAAATTCCAGGGGTTGTTTGCCTTACATTGTAAAGATTACTTCATGTTTTTACAAGGACATTAATCCCAAAGGAAGAACAAAACAGAATGAGTCAAATTGCTTGGAGCAGGAACGCCTGCTGAGAGAGGAAAGAAATTCCACAGAAGCTTGTCTTCTGAAATTGGTCCTACATTCTCAAGAATGATTCTGCTCTGTCCTGAATATAGTTTCCAACTGTCATTATGCCTTTCAAGTACTATATATCTGTCTCTGATATTATCAGTGTCATTATGACCTGTTCTGACCCATTCATATTATCTACTGCTTGATAAAGCAAAGATAAAGAAAATGCTTTGCCCAAACATTGTAAAGGTGGGAACTTCACTATCTTCCTATCCTCACCCCCAAGATTCTGAAACATGATTCTGGTGTTTCCCTGCCCCTTTAGCACCATAGCCAACTTTCTCTTTTGCAGTGTTTCATTAAATCTTTTAAGTGTTTAGAAGTACAGGCTTTCCAGGGGCTAGTGGCTTATGCCTATAATCCTAACTACTCAGGAGGCTGAGATATGAGAATGGTAGGCTGGGCAGGAAAGACTGAGAGATTCTTATCTCTAATAAACTGCTCAGAAAAATCAGGAAGTGGTAGTACTGTGGCTCAAGTGCTAGAGGGATAGTCTTGAGTACAAAGAGGCTCAGAGACAGAGCCCAGGCCCTGAATTCAAGCCCCAAGACTGGCAAAAAAAAAAGTTACAGGCTTTTGAATGACAAGTTTATATTATATTCTTGAGTTTAATAATCAGTTACTTTCTCCTACCAAACAAGAATAAGGACTAAAATCAGATTCCTTTAAAGCTTTCATGGAGAAATACTTAACAGAGTAAATAAAGTTGTATTGTGCTGTTTTATTGTCTCCTTCAATCAACATTATTTTACTCAACATGTGAAGGGTAGAGCTAAAAAGAAATAGGAAACAGAAACTCTCATTTCAAATTCTATATTCTTATATGGCATCTTACCTTGCTTCCTTTCAAACAGCTATAAAATAATTGGAATACATTTCATTAACACTACAGTTTATATCACTAGTCTTTATTCTTTGTTTAGTAATGAGTCGTGTGGTGTGTTTTAACCTTTGAAAGGGAGAATCCAAGTCTCACATGTTTCTATAGTACCGACAACATTCTTTCCAAATTCTGTATGCAATCATAATCATAGGCACTCATACTCCAGTAAATAAGTGAACAAATGTGTTAACAAATTATTAAAACAACATGGTTGCTTTGAAAGTTTACTAAGACAGAAGAAATGGAACACTAGTTTCATTAGTACTCTTAGCTTTTGTATTTTTTCTCTATTAAGTATGTGAACCATTCAGCTGGGAATTGGTGGCTTGCACCTGTAACCCTAGCTACTCAGAGTGTGGAGATCTGAGCATAAAAATCTAACAGATACTTATCTGCAATAGCTATCAAAAGGCTAAATATGGAGGTGTGACTCAGGTAGAAGAGCAACCAGCCTTGAGTGGAAAATCTGCCAAAGAGGAAGCGATTCACTCTAAATGAGGATAAAGAGGAAATATGCAAAAGGATTTTCTTTTGCCTGTAACCCTAATTACTCAGGAGGCTGAGATCTGAGGATCAAGGTTCAAAGCTGGCCCAGGTACAAAAGGACCTGAGCCTCTTATTTCCAATTAACCTCTAGAAAATGTGAAATGGTGCTAGGCTCAGGGGTAGGGTAGTAGCCTTGAGCTGAAGAGCTTAGGGACAGTGCCCAGGCCCAGGGCTGGGTGGTAGCCCTGAATTGAAGAGCTCAGGGACAGCACCCAGGCCTTTTCAAGCCCCAAGACCCCTCCCACACAAAGAAATAGTACTTTCCTTTTTCTGAAATACATAATAAAAAGTGCAACTGGCTTAAATTAGCCTATAGTAACTCATGGACATTGAATTGATTTGATTTTTTTCTACATAATTTCAAATAGCTTGAAAATACAGCCAAGCAAAGATCCTACGGGATATCTGACAGTAGAAGATACTAACACTTTTCTTTTCAACCAAATAATAATACATTATAACATTCACATAGACCAGAATGAGGACACTCAAATTTATAAGTAATATCCTGCCCATTTATTATATTTTCACCAAGTATGTCAGCTACCGTGATTTGATAGCACATTGGCACTAGAAACCTTGAGCATAATTGCACATGGCAGTCTTGCCTGTAGCTAAAGAATTTAATTAGCCCAGCTAAAAATGTTAATGGTTTATTATTTCTTCAAATATATTGACAAAGCATGAGTTCCACACAATCTGACACAGGAATATCCATCACCATCAAGTTTGCATCTCATGATCTTCTCCAGAATACAATAGCCCTTTTTTCTGCATATATAGAGTGAGGTACATAGCCTTGCAGCCTCACTGCCACAAAGCCAGGAAGATATTTTCTTTAGGTTTCTTTATATTGTTAATGTTTTTCTTTGATTTTAAAGTACCCTTGAGACCACTACTATACTGTTGGTGGGAGTGCAAACTAATTCAACCACTATGGAAAACAGTATGGCAGTTCCTCAAAAAACTAAACATAGAGCTCCCCTATGACCCAGCAATTCCACTACTTGGCATTTACCCAAATCCTCCAGAAAAAAGGACATACTAAATTCACTAGCACAATGATGCTCATTGCAGCACTATTCCCCATAGCAAAGATATGGAATCAATCCAGATATCCCTCAGTTGATGAGTGGATCAACAAGATGTGGTATTTATACACAATGGAATTCTATGCTGCTGTCAGAAAGAACAACATTGCCCTATTTGTAAGGAAATGGAAAGACTTAGAAAAAAATCATATTAAGTGAAGTAAGCCAGACTCAAAGGAACATAGGCTTAATGGTTCCCCTCATTTGTCATAATCAGTAGAAACTTTGGGCTCTCATAGCAGAGATTTGCAATGAAGAAAAACCTAGATACATAAGGCCATACAGTATGACGCTAAATAAAAGGACCTCCAGGATATAGAAACAAAAATGATATAATGAGTGATTGTTGTCCTTAATGTACTGTTATCTCTCATCTCTTATTGTCTCTTGGTTATCTCATATTATTACATTATTTTATCTTGTTATCTGATATATTGTACATATGCTTATTTGGTTATTTGAAATTGGATAGGGAAGGGAGGAAAACAAGATGTGGGGTGGGGGTAGGGGGAGGGAAATGGGGACCAAGACATGAGAAAGGGTGTCAATGTTTGTGAAGTAATGCACCTTCTATCTGGTGAACATAAGGTAACCCTTCTATTAATTACAATAAAAATATATGAAAAAAATAAAGTACCCTTGACTACATTTTCACTTAGCTAGTCTGTGTTGGGAGTCCAATGACTGATACAATTCCAATTGTAATCCTTAACATATAAGAACAGTGTCGAGACAGTCAGGCCCTCTAATACATTTCAGAGTTTTCCACTCTGGAAAGATATTGGAAGCCCTTTAAGAGATCATGAAAACATGGCAAAAAAATTTAAAAGTAAAGTCTTACCATTTTTGGATTTTTCTTTACATGGATCATATATTCAGAAAGCTTATGTAAATATATTCTAAGGGTGAAAACAGTTTGGGCACATGAGATACAAGTTTGATTGGCATGGAACAAATTATATGATTCATTATATTTCTAGAAAGGTAATGACTGTACAATTGGTAAATTAAAAGTGATTATTTCAGTAATGAGATATTTCAAATAAGCAGGCTTTAATCTGTTGAAATGGCAGGGTGTACCTCAAGGGAAAAACTCAGGAAAGGTGATGTCCTTCAAAGGAATGAATGCTAGTACAACAAGCACAAATGTACAAAATAGCAGATCTGCATGGGACACAGAACACATGCACACAATTATAGTGTTTAAGAAGAATCTAGACTAAGAATAATAAAACGCGACAATCTTCCAAATCATGCGTTTTTAGTGTCTTAAATTGGGGACTATCAAAATAGTAAGGGATCAAATTAAAAAGGAGAGACCAAATAGAGTTTATTAATTGATTTTGAATGACTGATTGACTTAGTGCTTTCTTGGCCAGGTATAAAAACCACGGGCAGAAATAAGAATAGGAATGTCACCTTGACTGGTAGCATTAGACAATGGAAAACATCAGACAATTTTGGAAACATCTATCACATAAAATTCTTCCTGTCATTGAGTCCAGCCTCAGAAAGTAAGAATTAACCATAGAAAATTTAATGGTCTCAATGTCGGAATTATTTGGGGCTACAAATACAAGACAAGAAGTGTAATGCAATTTTAGTGAATTTCAAGCAAAAGTAAGGTTGGGAAGTATACTGTTCCATTAAAAACTAATAAAATAAAATATATGACTGGACCTCTAGGATGATTGTGCATCTTTTCTTCTATAGTGTGATTTTTGTAGAAGCCAGATCTACTGGCTAAGTATTCTCAGAATCTAATGAAAGATTGACACATTTGAAAATTTTCCAAAGTACCTATAATTGAAGGTTAAACATACAGGACAAAGAAAACAATGGAATAAATTTATAGTTGCCACCATATGTGGAAGGAAGGTCATGGATTGATGTCTTCCATTGGGAATTACTTTCAAATTCTAATCCTTTTAGAAAAACAGGCCTCTAAATCCTACATCCAATTACACAGAATTCATTTGAAAAATGTGACAATTCAGGACAAATTACAACTGAATGGGATCTAAGCAATCTTAATATGTACTTTTTGAGCAGCAAACTGTTGTTTGGAAACAACCATGAGGTATTATTCTTTGTAGCTACAGATTAAATATTGGAAGTGCAAATTCTGCCCTTGTAGTGTGAAATCAACTTAGGAGATATGTAAATAAGTAGACATGCCTACATTTCAATGAAATCTTATTTACTAAAACACTTAGTAAAACTGAACCAGATTTAGCTCTTTGGAAGTAGCAGTAGTTTGTTGGCACTGATTCTCAAATATTTGTGAGTATTAGAAATACCTGGATAGCTTACTAGCAGCACAGTTGCAGGTTTCTGACTGGTTCTTCAAGGAGGACCAATTATGTTTCTCAGCAATTCCCTGGTAATGATGTGCTGTCAATCCAGGAACCACACATTACCAACACTGAAGCCAGAAAATGGAATAATGAAGCCAAAAACAGGTAAAGACATGGAGAGGTGTGTGTGTGTGTGTGTGTGTGTGTGTGTGTGTGTGTGTGTGTGTGTGTGTGTGTGTTAAACAGAAAGCAAATAAGTAGAAAAGTGCCAGTGGTTCACATTCATAATGCTATTCACTAAAGAAGCTACAATATGAAGGATCCAACCTCAATGTCTAGCAAAAATATTCACATGGCTCCAAAATAACCAACAAAAAGTAGAGCTGGAGTCACAGCACAAGTGGATGGACACCAGCTAAATAAGTTCAGGACCCTGATTTCAAAACCCTGAAGTAACACTTAAATAAATAAATAAATGGAAAGGGAAGAGAAGAAGAGGGGAGAGGCGGAAAGGGGATGGGAAGGGAAGAGGGAAGAGGAGAGAAAAGGGGAGGAGGGGAGGCTAGGGGAAAGGATAGGAAAGAGGATGGGAAAAGAGATAAGAGAGGAAGGAAAGAAGGAAGGAAAGAAAGAGGGAAGGAAGGAAGGAAGGAAGGAAGGAAGGAAGGAAGGAAGGAAGGAAGGAAGGAAAGAAAGAGGGAAGGAAAGAAGGAAGGAAAGAAGGAAGGAAGGAAGGAAGGAAGGAAGGAAGGAAGGAAGGAAGGAAGGGAGGGAGGGAGGGAGGGAGGGAGGGATTATAAAGGTTCTCCTGCCTCTTGATCTATACATGCTGAATTATCCCAGGATAGCAAATTGGTGAGTACCTGTTACTCCCATAATTAATTATACTATATGACCTCAACAAGAGATTATTAAGATGGGCCTGAGCTAAGTGCATGAGTTTTTCAAGAGCAAAGTTCAAATTCGTGAGGATCACAGAAAGATTCAAGGCCCTTTGTTGGCTTGAAGATCAAGACTATCTCCTCAAGAAAGCTGGTGGCCTCTACACACTAAGCAAAGTCCTAGATTGATGGCTGGTGAAGAAACAGGCGACTCCAATCCTACATCTAAATTCTGACACCAACAGCGAGCTCCTAAGGAAATTTTACTCCCGAGGACTGCTACTGAGAATGAAATGCAACTCACAACTTCACTTGAGCTTTCTGAGCACAGAACAGAGTTACAATGCTAAGCTTCTGTGTGATAATAAACCCTGAAGTGATGTTTGATGCCAAGTTTCCAATAGCCAATCATGCAGCCTTAGAAATCGAACACATTGACAGAGATACAAGTTTCACCTTGGACCTTAAGCACTTGGTTGAACGAGATCCATGTCCACTGCCAAATATCACCACTGCTGGTAACAAGTTTCAGAAATGCTCTACCTATTCACCCCCGCCTTCCTCTCTCTTCAGATGAGCACGTGTAGGAGTCATCTCTGGATTAACTCTACAATTGCCTTGTCACCTATTCTGATCAGAAGCTCAGAGAAGCTGAAGTAATAGCTTGTATGCTTGACAAACTGAACGTTGTTAACTCTCCCTCTTCCTTTCCTTCCGTGTGGCTTTAACGTCTTTTCTTTGTGAAGCAAAGTCCTAGTTTCATTCATGTTTGTAAGAGACAGATTATGTGTATCTGATGACAAAGCTTTAAAAAGTCATTATCAAATGCTGCCAAGAGATATTGAAAATGTTGGAGCAACTGTCAAAAGCAAGGTCAAATTATTGATGGTTATTGTTACTCTTTCACATAAGTATAAATTAATACATAAAGAAGCTTATTCTTTCATCCTATACGAATAGGAGAGTAAAAAGGGAACTTTTTCTTAGTTTTAACTCCTTTGGCAGGAAATGTGAACCAACACAGACCAGTGCAATGACAGGAATCTTTTAAAAACCTTAATAAGCCTAGATTTTTAAAAAGTTCAAAACTTCCCCTTAACAGGTAAGTATTATAAAAATTACCTTAATTTAAAAGTATTACATTTCTGACATTTAAAAAGTCTCCTGACAGGGCAGATCCAGAGTTTGATTTTTCTAATGTTCTTATAAAGGTCGTGTTTATGGTGTAATAAGCACACATTTGGAAGGTTATTAATCAGAGAAAAGTTAGGTTACAAAATGAGCCTGAAGAATTTTCCATTTTTATTTTCTACATTAACTACTTAAGCACGCCACATTTTATGGGCCTCCATGAAAAAAATGATTAATTTTCTTCAAAGGGATATTTTTACTTTAAATGATACTGAAGTCTCTCGCGTGGCAAAATAAATGACAGGGATATGTTTTGCTTGTTCAGTGAATTTATGTGGCAATTTAGAAAATTCTAGTTTTAGGCTATTTCCAGTTAGAAAAAAAAAAAGACTAGAGTCTATGAGCTTTGTTAAGAATCCAGTGGGCATTGTTTTTCTAATTTACATGTTTTAGAAGGAACTTGTGTTTTAGTAAAGGAAAGCTACAAAGCCTGGTCAGTTAAGGTTCATTTTCTCATATTTTATCTCAGCAAGAGAGATACTGGGTTACTTTTGGTTGCATGTAGGGAAAAAAAAACTTCTACCATTTTAATAATATTTAAGTCATTTCACAAGTAGGAGAGTTGCTGAAGTTTTGATGGTTCTGGGCTCTTTGGAATATTATTTTTCTTAATGGTTAGATTTCACTCAACCTTTGAAATGTAAGCAAATTTCCCCCAAATGTTTAATCTTAACAGAGAAAAAAAACCCCAGATACAGTATTGTATAGCTTGACTGTTCATAAAAGAGAAAAATAACAGGCATTAGAACCTAATTTATGGAACTGTAACCTTTTTGTACAACCTAATAATAACAATTTTTAAAAAGAAGGTGGGGAAAAAGTAGAAGTAGCAGATATTTTAACCTTTGAGTTTCCAATTTCTGGACCTTTGGTTTTTCTGTAAGCTTCTATAACCCAATCTCTAGTGAACAGGTCAAACCAAATAGACCAGCTGGTGCATGTAGCCTTGCTCCAACAAGAGGAAGTATTCAGTGCCAAAATGCTGCTTTACCTAAAGGATGGCCCAGCCAAGTTTCATGGGCTCTAAATAGCATTCCTTACAAAGAGACACAGTGTAAACCCATTAGAAAATGGCACCAGGAGGGGGGTATCATCTAATTACAAACAATGTGAGATTCCCGAAAGTCTTTCTTATATACAGAAATATTTGTACTTTTCCTAATTTAGAAATGGACTATGCAGTGTATGATTGATCCAATGCAAAGAGATTTGGGCCAAAAACAGAATCAAGCAATAAGCCAGGCATAAACATGGACAGGTGAATTTCTCAGGGCCCACTTCATTCGTCAGCTGAGACAATCAGAGCAGAGAGAGGGGACAACTAAGGAAGGAGACAGGGAAATGGTGAAAACAAAGGAAAGAGAGGCTTTGACCTCCACTCATGGATGGACAGCGTGGTTTTACCAATATTTACTGAGACCTACAAGATAGAAAATAAGGAGGGAAAAAGGAAACACAACGAAAATGAATAAACTTCTATAAAATGTGAGGTAAATTAGTACTCGCAAATATCTTAATAATGCAAATAATGCATAGACATGTGTATTGAATTTATAATAGTGTCTAAGTCACAAATGGCATAATATGTATAGCTGTTGGATTATTATTAGTAGTAGTAGTAGAAAATTAGTGTTACAGTATTATTGACTTGGTATCTTAAGTTTGCTATTCATTTTTGGAAAGTATAGATTAGAAGGTTTAAGTATTTTACTTGGAAATCATTTATGGCCTCCAACCATAGAATTGACCCTAATAATCATTTGTAGCTGTAAATGTTAGACGAAAAACAGAGAAGCAGAAAGGCACCAATGCCTATGTGCAACTGATCATACACAATAATACTTATCAAAATGAACTGCAGGGAATGGAGTTTAGCTGTTTTAGTTTCGCTGTTTAGGTTTTCTTTCCATCTTGCTTGTTTCTATGCCTTTGGGAGTTAAGGGGAAACACAGAGTAGAGGGACGAGTAATAAACAAACACAGCAATGTTAATCACTGGACACTGCTGAAAGTGAACTATACAACTTTTAAGGAGGATGCTAATGAAAAACTGGGAGAGAAGAAGGGGCCATTCTTTGCTTGATTTATGTCACTGAAACTCCTCCGTGTATAGTATGCTATTTTCAAATAAAAAATTTGAAAAAGTATTATGAAAAAACAACAGCAGGGTAGTGATAGGAAAGTCTAGCCAGGAAGTTGTAAAAGAACCTGCTTCTTGCTAGCAGATCATGGCTGGTCTGACTTTATTGATAATGTTGCATGGCCCGCAAATGACTTTGTAAATATCCAAATGGCCTTTGGCAGATGAGAGATTCCCCATACCTGCTGGAGCAAACATCACCTATTTTAATACAACATGAGCCACTGTTTTTTTGTGTCATGTATGTAATTTTAATTTTTGTAAAAGCCAAGTCAAAAAATAAAGAGATGAAATTTATTTAATAATAGCTTTTTTATATAGCATAACATACAAACAATGTATCTATTGCTTCCTTTTTTGAAATTTTACTATGCATCGCAGGGTGCAAACATGCCAAATTTATTTTTTTAATAATTTTTTTATTGTAATTAATAAAAGGGTTACATGATATTTGCCAGATAGAAGGTGCATTAATTCACATACATTGATACCCTTTCACAAAACATGCTAAATTTAAAAAAATATAACTTCAAATTTACTTTTGTTTGTGGGTCACGGGGCTTGAACTCTGGGCCTGGGCACTGTCCCTTGAGCTGAAGAACTCTACCCCTGGGCCTGGGTATTGTGCCTAAAAACTTCACCACACCCAGCATGAGATTGCCATTGTTTTATGAAGAATAATTACACATCACAGTAAATATGTGCTTAGTGAAAAATGATCATCTAAACAATTTCAATTTTGAGAAGTACTTTATTTTTACTGAGCTACAGTTGATTTGACCAATATCATATCATTATAGGCACACAAAAGCAATCCCATCATCACTGATTATATCCCTAATTTTTACTGTTATAAAGTTGATATGTAGTAATTGCATAATCATAAATTTGTTGTTTCAAAAGAATATTTGAAAACAATACATTGAGGAAGAAAAAGATAATGCATTCCACGAAAAGACATAACGCTATTCACCAGTTGTTTATATAGCAAACATAATAAACAGGTCTTTATGTCAGCAAAACATAAGCTGGAATTTTTCCAAGTCTCAGCTTTTATTTTTAAGTGTTTTATCAGTATTCCTATAGTGAATTAATATCCAATAAATGGTTCTTTAAATCTATTAATTTTGTTTTGACTATTGGCCTCTAGTGAAACCAAATAGATATTTAGTTAACAACTCCAGGAATACAATATTGAAACTAAATACTAGGATGTATAATTTTAAAACTATGCAAAAAGAAATTTCTTATTTTCCACTCAACAGCTTTATACTATGCCATATGTTTAAACAATCAATTAAGAGCACACCAGGGCATCAGAAAACAGTGTGCTCATGTTATAAAATGATTATAACGTGCTTCTGCTCTCAAGAACACACTTCTGAGAGGACAGTCTCTCTACAGATAGTCCTTAGTCAAGAAATCTGTCATTCTGTCAAACCGAGAAGACCACACACATTCCTGGTGATAATTGTGTATGACTATCTGATATGGGGAGCAGGAGGGGAAGCACAGAAATGATGGGGCAATGATTAGATTACTTGAGCAGTGGTACTGTCAGACACCTGTTAGCATAGGTACTATGCTGAAAAAATTACCTTCACTGGGTGGGGATCAGGAGGGCAAAAACTGAGAAAATGGGGGAGGAAGGTGACAGTGCTCAAAAATAAATGTACTCATTACATGAAGTATGTAACTGTAACCCCCCCATAACCCCCCTCACATTTACAATAAGTTTTTAAAAAAATTAAAAGAGGGAACTTGAATGAAAAAATAAATCTAATATGATTCACATATCTGAAACAGAATAATCTCACCAGATCCCAAGATGGTTTTAATGTTGCAGTGTTTAAAACCACAAAGCCTGCTCAACCTCCAGGAAGGAGGAACTCTTCCATTTAGAGGCTGAATGCATGAATCTCAGAACACGAATGCCCAGCGGTCTGTTCTAAAGAGATTTCTCTAGAGAAAAAGAGGATTTTGCTGTGCACCCTGTGCATTCCAGGAAAAGAAAAATGCTGGGAATATTACTGGTGTACCAATATTTAATCACTGGAGATGTAAATTCTGTGTGTGTGTCTGTGTGTGTGTGTGTGTGTGGAGGGGGAACAGCATACGTATGCTCTTCTGAATTAAAACTCTCTGGATGAACCTCTTCCTGTTCTACCATGCCCCCAGCCAGCTTGCAGACCTGTGGACTCCTTTGACAATCTGGAAAGGGCAGGCTTGAGAGGAAATGGTAAATTTAACAGCTGTTGTGAATTCCATGTAAAAGGAACTGCATGTTACCAAGTAGACACAGATTTAGATTTCATGTGCATTTTTTTTGCCTAGGTGTTAATCTTGGAAAAGTTAATTACTGCTTCTTATAGTAATAATTGATTACAAGAGAGGCGAGGTGAGTGGTTGAGGACTCCATTCATATATAAGAAACTCTAAGACAGTGTTCTTCAAAATACTTCCAGAATTACCTGAAAAAATTATAAACCCCAGATCTCTGGGCCTTGGCACCTGAGAATTCATTTCTTTGAAACTCGTTAAGGATGTTGATGCTACCGATGATGTTATTTCAAAAACTGCACCTCCATGTATCCTTAGGTCCAAGAGGGAATGCGACGTTTTATATTCATTTCTAAATATGGCTCTGGGAGCCTGTTCCCGCCCAAGCAAGTAGTATCCATGAAGCTCTATGTGACGTCTCCTCTTTTACTGACACAAAAGGTAAGATTTATGTTCGATTAGGTGGGTACACCACCAGGGCAGAGAGAGTGAGGCAGAGGGGTATGAGACTTTTGGAAGGGCAGCTAAAAAATCATGACCAAACTGGACATTGCTCAGATCCAAGTAGGAAACATCAATGCTGCTAGGCTACTTGAGAGTTCTACAAAGAGACTCTTCATAGAAACTAGGCTCTGCCTGGATAGACCATGAGAAAGGGAGGTAGGAAAGAGAATTCCACTGGCTCCTTCTCTTTCCCTGTTACTCTCAGTGGGCCTCACAGGAGGTCAACTCCCTTGCTATTCTTTTTCTTTTCTTTTTAATTTTTTTTTCTAATCTGGGAACAAACACTTCCAATTTACTATTGAACAGAAGAAGAATAGGAAATTGTATTTGAACCATTTCATCCTCTTTTTCAAAAAAGAATATAGTGGTGATGTAGAAAGTGGTTATAGTTATATAAGTCAGGTAATGAGTACATCTAATTTTGATTACTGTCACCCCTTCGCTTGCTTTCTCCCAGTTTTTACCTCCCACCCACACCCACAAGTTGTATAGTTCATTTTCAACATAGTGTCTAATGAGCACTGCTGTTGCATTAGTTCACTCTTTGTCCTCCACTTCTGTGCTCCCCTTACCCTCCCAACACAGATAAGTGGACAAACAAGACAAGAGGTACAGAAAACAGAAACAGCAATGACTATTTTCAAAAATCACTAACAAGAGGTTTTTATTTTCCCTTTGCTATTCTTTTGTGTTTGCCAGTCCAGGGGCATGAACTCAGGACCTAAGCACCATCTTTGGGCTTTCTCAAGGCTAGTGCTCTACCACTTTAGCCATAGCACCACTTCCAGCTTTTTCTATGTATGTGGTATCGAGGAATCAAACCTAGGTCTTCATGCATGCTAGGCAAGCACTCTTACCACTAGGAAACACTCTCAGCTTGCTGTTCTTGATGGCACTTCATCCAAGCCTGGCAATAAAGCAAGGAGTCCAGAAATCAGTGTTATTGATTTCAGCTTTTCAGCCACTCTAGAAGGACATCTTTACCTTTCCTAGAGGGCAGAAGGCTGTGACTCCACAGTCTGGCAGTCTGGCCTTAAGAGTAGCACTGGATGAAGCAGAGCAAGCAACTGAGCCTCTCAAAGGTAGTAGTCCTGAGAATTTCCACAGGACCCAGAAAGTACATCTGATGCCATTAGAAACTGAAAAGTCCCTTGTACCAACTTATCTCTAATACACACAAGCAAGGTATTCCCCACCCAACTCTTAAGTGGCAGATGCTGTTGCTATTTCTGAACCAGTGAGTTCACAGTTGGCCTGTAAATGCTAGACATCTTTGGTTGAAATTTAACATCTAAATAATACATGCCATGCGTCTGCTTATGGGGAGCAAAGGGATTATTCCATTACATGAAAAAATCAAAATATTCATGACACATTTACAAGATGACGGTATGAAAAACTATTGGAAAAAAACAGAAGCAAACTGTTTTTCTAAAAGCATTATGACCAAATTTAAAATGACACAACCATCTTAATGAATGACAGCTAATACACTGATATTCGTGAGGGTAGAGTGACATTAAAGATAATCCATATATTTTCAGATATATAAAGAGCATGTACATGTCCTTTGGGTCTATATCTAAAGTGTACATCAAGTTCTTAAATATATGTGATTTTTATCTACTTATTTTTCTTTTTTATTGTAATTAATAGAAGGGTTACAGTTATATCCACCAGATAGAACTCTTGATTTTTTAATTTTAGTAGACAATTCATTTTTCTTTTTCCTATTAATATCTGTTTGTACTGAATATGTGTATATATATGCTGCATTTGTGTGTGACTCCTTTCTCCTTCTCTATGTATATTCTCTATTATCTAATCTATCAATAGATTAGACTAGCTATCCATAATGTAGCTAGAACTTTATATATTGGACACACAACTGTGTTATTCTGTTTATTTTGAGAGACGGCTTCATTGGACCCTACCCAGGATAATGATGAACCTTTGATCTTTATGCTGGAAGTATCTAATTGAGGCATGTCACTATGGGATATTGCGATACCCAATCTTTAACTTAAAAGGTTAACACTAAATTTAGCCTCCTGAGTGCTTGGATTTCACCACACCAGGGGCAATGTATATTTTAGAGATTTCCAGACGATTTGATGTTTGACAAACATTGCCTAGCTTTGGTCGAACCCATCTGCCTCTGATCAACCTATATTCTCAGCCCAGCAGTATCTGGAACTGCTCTATCATTCTGCTCTCAGATTAGAAGCCCATGTTGTACTGCCTGTTTCTTTCATTAAAATCGGAGGTTCCGGAGTGATGCCCAGTTTCCTCTTAAGTCTCCCAACCCCTCTTTCTTTCCTTCCTTTATTTCTACCCTGGACCACACGGTCAATCAATTAAATTCTGTTCTCATGTGAATTCTCAAAACTCTGACTTTTGGCCACAATTGTCCTGCCAGCACAGGACCATAAATCAATCCAACTGCCTCCTGTTCTCCAGGTGGCTTCTGACTTGCCAAATTTTCAGAGAGAAAATGACAAAGCCGTGTCCACTGATGCCATTATGCATTCATTATACAGAACTTCAGTGGGTTCCTGCCTGTGACTTGGCAGTTCTTCTGTTCTTCCACAGTCTGCTTCCTTTCCCACCCACAGCAGCTGTTACACAACTTGGTAACTTTCCCTGTGCCCCCAGCATCACCTTGAACCTTCCCACCCCTTCATCAAAATAAAACAGTCATCAGACCAGAGATCCTCAGATCTCTTCATAAATACTTATGCCTACGTGTGTGCCTTTATTCTTCTTCTAAATGTCTTGACCTCCTTTCCTAGCAGCCCCAAACATCTCCTTTTTCCATCTCTCATCTACCACTATCTTGATGCCCAGCGACTGATAATTCTGATGACTACCATGTAACTATCATGTTTGTGTGAACTGTCTGCCTTAACTGTGGGGACATCATTGCATGCAATAGAATATGGGCAACATTAACCATCATTTTCAGCATTTTAAGTATAGAGTCCAGTGGTATTAAATGTATTTACAATCGTTTGCAACCATCATTACTATCTATGTGTAAAGCGTGTTTTCAAGGTCCATCTACTTTACAGAAAATATGAAAATTTCACTCCTTTACTTAGAGTCCAGATTAAAGGGTAGTATCTTTTTTTTCTTTTTCTCATCCTGGCTGTTCCCTTCTTTCTTCTCTCTTCTCTCTCTCCCTTATTCCTTCTCCCCTCTCTCTCCCTTTTTCTCTTTGGCTCTATTTAAATCCTGACCTTCCAAAGCATTAACTGGTCCTACAGCCTAGAGAGGCAATAAAGGCATTCGGTAAGGATTTTGAGGTTTATGAACACTTCATATTTGACAGAGAAAGACAATTCAGAAAAGAAATCAGAGCTACAGTAAACTCACTATCTGAACAGAATTACGAGAGTTTATCTGTACACCGATGAAATCTTGGCAGTTTGAACATATGACAATGAATGCAAGTGATGAAGCTTCCTGAAATTAATTTTTATGAGGCTACCTTGTGATTCTAATTGAGAACATTTCCTAACTTTACAGCACTGTGAAAGTTATTTCAATCCCCTGGATCTAAATTAAACAAGCAATCAGAATAGAATTTTACAAAGGATAAGGAAAATGGAAGTGAAGGGAGCGGAAGACAAATAGGAAGGAAAGAGACATACTTGGCTTTCAACGTGAAGCATACCTGTGATTTGGTTCCTGACTTTACCAGAAAGTGGTATCTGAGATTTAACAAGTCATTGAACTGCATTGTTGAATGGAAGCATTACGCTGAAGATTAGATACACGGTAGCTGAAGTGTCTGAAAACTAGATGCTGGGACTCAATGCACACCATATTCCTTATCATCATCATTACTAAGATTAGCTTTTTATCACAGCCCCTCCCCACAAAAGAACTACAAGGTAAAAAAAAAAAAAAAAAAGACAGGCAGCCATCCAGCAGGACATCAAAAGAACAGGGTAATGGAGCTATTTTTTCTCTTCTAAAGTACCTTTCAGAAATTACTTTTTTCTTTGTAAATTAATCTTGGAATGTCTCTGGGATGGCTGATTTTTCAAGACCTGAGTGAAAATGATAAGACTTAAGGGATACAGTGTGGCCTGCAAAATGTGTGTCATCAACAGGATGGTACCTGGCATAGGATTTTTTAGTTGAAAGGTCTCAGGTACGGGTGATTTTCAGCAAGCATTGCTGCAGGAGACGGTGTATATTACAGCCTGAGTGGAGCTGCCTGTGAATCCATCTAGGCAATGACAGATTCCTTCCTTCAAGGATATCAGATCTCCAATGCAAAGTGTAAAGTGCATCATGGATCCCTCACCATATTCTACAACACACCAGGGAGAACTTATCCTTGACCACAGCAAGCCATCAAGCAATGCCAAGGAATGTGCCACCTGATAGCGCTCATAATAATTCCAACGGCAGATGCTATCAAATATATACTCTATACATACAGATTTTATGGAGCTATTTAATTTTCTCCCTTTGCAGTGACTACCTTTGCCTTTCTAACTGCTGCTACCTCTTGCCCACATGAATACGATTTCATGTCATACTTTGTAATTAAAGATCATTATTATTAGTGTGTCTTCTGAGTGGCAGGCCCTATTCTTAGCAGCTTATGTACATGAGTTCTCATAACCCCCCTAGACATGAGGAAAGTAAGGAACAGACAGGCTAAAGCATGTTGCCCAATTTCCAATAGGTAGTAACTATCAGAATAGGAGAGCAGATCAGTTCCCTCTTGGCTCGAAGGCCAACAAAGAGCACTTCCTCTAAAGTGTCTTTATGGAGTCTTTATGTCATGTCTTTATGTTACTATGTAAAGTAGACAACAGTGAGGTTCATTATGGACTACAGAATGGGAATGCTTCAGTCACAGCTTTGGTACCGAGAAGCTGGATGTGAAGAAAATTTAATGAATCCCTCTATAATTCAGTTAATGTTTCTGGGAAATGGAGACAGTAAATTCTTTTGCTCAATGCATCTGAGACTACATCTGGACACTCCCTCATACCTCTGACACAAACTACACAACAAATATTAATCATGATTTTGACATTCATTATATTATGACATAAATTAGTCATTATGTATCCAGTCACAGAGATGCTGAGCTGGAGGATTAAAACCCAGATGGTAAATTTACTCATATTCCAGAGCAGTTGAGCCTTCCTCTCTTACATCACTTAACCAGTGAATTACAAGCTTTTTGATCTAATCAGAATAATTGTGTATGCCCACATAATATATCATAATATATGCATGTCCATCAAAATATAATCTTGAAACTACTGATCACTGTCCATCAAGCTTGTATATTGTATTTATATGAAATTGCCCAAGAAAATAATAAAAGTGTGGATATTCTAAAACAATGTTTTTATTATGGGGAAAAACCACTCTAAATCAACATCTCTATAAATCAACAGAACATCTGATTGCAAGAACATTTCCAAGAACCAGCTCTTGCCTATATGAAAGACCTAAAGTACCAGTTTGGTCCTTGTGAGGGTTTTTGGATAGTCTTTTGAATAGTTTCTGAAGTAAAAGATGTATTTGAAAATATTAAGAGTGACAGTTGATGTATGTATCACTCTCCTGAATTTGTTTGCGTGGCTTACTTTCTATGGAATAGTTTAACACTGCTCTTTCTGAGCGCAGCCTGCGTGGACTGAATCCAGATACTGACAGCCGCACTTTTGCTTCCTCATCTTTCAAACTGGGCTGTCAAAGTGCAATCTGCTCCAGGTTTGCTATTCATTTTGCAGAGATGCCAGAGCTGGTTCTGGATGAGATGCTATTCTACATGTTCAACAGTGAACAGCACATACATTTCCTTGTCTTTAAAAAAAGCTGTTGGTCCCAGGAGAAAAGACAACGAATCAACCTATGCCAAAAGGCAGAGATCATGCTCTGACAGTAGGAAGAGTGCTGTGAGTTATTATGAATAACCCACTGGGTCTTGCCAAGTTTTGAGTTTTCCTTTCCTTTTTCTCTTTCTTTTATGTATTCGTTTTTTTTGTTAAGATGAAGTAGGTAAGAGATAAGATAGCTAGTTGTTTAAATGTGGTAGGCATTCGTCTCACCTGCTAATTCAGCACTTAAAATGTGCCAGGTGCACACTAAGATGTGATGTGTGAATACAGTTAATATCCCTACCAGATGTGTTTCACGAGGACATAGTGGGTTTTTTCCCAGAGAGTGGTATAGAAATGACCATGTAGCATCTATTGTGCTGGTTTCATAAGATAGCATATTGCAGTTATGTGAGAGACATGAAGAAAATAAAACTACATCGTTTCAATTCTTTTCAGCAGTTTCTTTTTTGCTTTTTATTTTCAAATATGATGGCAAGAATATTTGAAATTACCTACATGACTTGTATTTATGGCCAAGGTTTACTTTCTCAGACAGAGAATGTATCAGAATTGGAGGGATGCAGAAAATTGTTGAAGAGAATTTATTAGGGGACCAAGTCAGGGGCTTCTACTAATAGTAAGGGAGCAAGCCAAGTGAGTTCAGGTAGCTTTGGTCACTGGGAGGCAGTAAGTGATCTGAAGGCAGAATGAACAGAAAATGATAGACTTTATTCTGTAGTAGGGTCACCTAGTGCCAGCCTTCTGAAGGTCAGTACTCCATATAGCTCAAAGATGACCTGGATCCTTAGTCTGGGTATGGAACTATCTCTGATTTCCTTAACCCCTATCCAATGTCTACTAATAACAATTTTATTAACTTGTTTACAATGATAATCAAGAATTTAATAAAATTGTTATAGTGAGCCAAGTATTTTCTTTTACTGTCATTGGAGGTATAGAAAATAAATTTAAAAGTCACCAACTGAAACCCTATAAAAGTAGTTTATGCTATGAATCTTTTTACAGACAGACAAAACACCAAATGAGAAACAAGCAAGTCCTAGGACATATATTTTCCTCTGCAAAGATATTATATCAGATACTTTTTTACATTTTCATCCATGAAGCTGACCACTAAGCTGGTGAGGTGGCTCAAATTATTGCTAGTTTTTGTTCCTCCTCATTCTGACCTTTGTACTAAAATGAATCCAGCCATGGATAACACATGGCCACTCTCCATTCCCAAGTTATAAGCTCAGTGTCTTGGCCAACCCCAACTCCCTTCAGACTCTGGGTCTGGCATACTGGTCAAGTTGCTTATTAATCATAAGTACCAGGGAACTGTTGTGCCTTTTTTGATACACAGACAAAAGTATGAGAAACAAAGTGCCAATATTTAAAAATTAGAGATGGGTGTGGTAACATCTGCCCGTAACCCAGCTACTCAGAAAGTGGAGGCAAGAGGATTCTGAGTTGGATACTAGCCTGAGCATATTCAGTGAAACTATTTCTCTGAATAAAATAAGGGATGAGTAGTAGAGTGCTTGTGCATGTAAGATCTTAGGTTCAATCTCAGTACCACAAAGAAGAAAAATTAGAAGTCATTTTTCCTATGATATCCACTATCATACATACTCAACGATACAGAACTTTTCTTGTGATTAAAGTGCTATTGGAACTTTGTGGTCAGTTCGCATAATATTCACCCACTAAAGTTCCTTTGTGCTTTATATCTCAGGTATAATCTCTTTCTAATAGCCATCCCTAACTCCTGAGCTCAGAACCAATGGGTTTGTTTTCAGCCAGGCTCCAAAGTACACCACTGCCGTGACTGGGTTACTTGACTGACTCTTAAATGTCATGCTTTAATTTCTTCATGGACTTTAGCAACATCTGGTATTCATTTACTCCTTTATAGTCATTTTTTCCCCACTGAAATGAAAGTTCCATTAAATCATGTTTTATTCCTCACGTTATTTCTGGGATAATACATTACACAAAATAGGACCTTTATTAAAGTCTGTTATGAAAGAATGGGCCTTATAAATCTCATATTTTTCACATGAAACTAGAAAGAATAGATGCTTTACAAGCTCATCGGAAGGTTGAATGACTTCACTGTAGCAACCCACTACAATGGTGAGTTGGAGACAGTCCAGTCTATCTATAAGGATCACCTTGGCCTAGACTCAGAACTTAGCTAATCATTTCAAAATGTAGGGTGGGTCTTACTAAAGGCTTCCCACATTTGAAGAAAAATCCAACATTCTGATTTTTTTCCTTTTGTCACAATAAAATTCTCTATTTGAAAACTGACAAGGAATAAAACATATCATGATATTATGTGACCCAAATGAAATGTCTGCAGAGGGGATGTGATCACTAGGCTATCAATTTGAGAATTCTGCCTCATATGACTTTCCTATAGAATGCATCCATATAGTAAGGCAGACAGGGATGCTGCATGGCTCAACCAGTAGAGCATTTACCTAGCGTGCATAAGGACTGGGGTTCAAATCTCAATAATCTGGTGTAATAGTTCTCTCTAAAATATCCAAAGAAATTATTGTATGTTGATAAAAGGGACAAATATATATAATTATATGTTATAGGTATAAAATATGTGTATATAATAAACATATTAAATGCATAATATATTAGATATTGTATCATTTATCAATAAAATTAATATATATATATACATAGAGTGGAAAGTCCAGTCAGAATGAGGAAATGACTTATAAGCAGCTAGTCATTACATTGAAAATTGACCACAAATGAATTCAATTGTGCTAAAAATGGAATGATTTCAATGATCCTCAGGCTGTCAATGTGCTTGTAATGTGGTTCTTCTCCAGTGAGCATCAGTGAACATAGAATGTACGTGTCAGAGGAGTTCTCAAAGTTGTTTAGCCAATGTCTCTATTTAAGAACCAAAAAAAAATCTCCAAGAGGCTTGTCTGAGATCATGTGGTAATAGAACTAGAAACTGAGGCTCTCTGCCCTCCTCTGCCTCTTCCTACCATTGCTCAAGTCCACTCACTCTACCACACCCCTCCTTTGACTCATTCCCTTGACCTTGGATATAGATTCTGCAGTTCTGCTACCAGCTGGACTAGCCTTGGTTTTTGTAACCCTGCAGTACCTAATGGCTCAATTCTTGCCATTCCCAAACCAACTTCTAGTGGCCAAAACCTCAACCTGGGACTGGAGCCCAGATGAGCCACAGTCACCAAGGAGAAATCAGGCCTCAACCAGGAATGGCTGAGGTGTGGGTAGGAAGTGGAACTTTCCCTGTACCCTCTGGAACATCTAATCCTCCACTTCACCTCCTCAGAGGAGGAGGAACTAACTCACCCCCACATGTTGACTCCACCTTAGAGAACTTACTCATCTTTAACAGGACTAATAATGACTGAAAGATGTTTCAGTTTCCCCAAAGAACAAAAACAGAACAGACTTCCACAAGCCCATACCACCTTACATAATTGCACAATGACTAATAAAACTCTCATGGGCCCTTTGCTCAGTCCATCAGCATATTTGGCCACTCACCGTTTGATTGAGAAAGGATATCCATATCATACAATTGCATCTTTTTGAACACAAGTAACATCAGCAGCTCACCTGTTACTTCTTATATTTAGGTCAGTGGAAAACCACCTATTTGTATTAACAGATGTATTCTTTTATAGAAAATAGAGGCCAGATATTATTTTTGTTGTCATAAGTAACAGCATGTTTATGACATGAGGGGCCTGAGAAGACTCTTCCATAGCTATAACTGACCCCCACAATCTTCTCCTTCTGCTTCTTGAGAAGAGATGGACCACAGATTTATTACTTTCTATTCCATGCAAAGGTGCCAGAAAGATCATCATAATTAAGACCAGTCCTAGAATCCAATTGTGCATCTACCATAAAGTGGCCAGGCAAATAAAAGAGTCATAGCCTCCCTCTAGAGAGTGGAGAGAGGACATGTCAATAGATGAATGATAGACAGACGGAAATCACAAAGACAGACCAGGCAGAGTCTAATCTTCAAAACCTGATAGCATGTTTTCTTTTCCTCCCTCATTCGGCCTGTATGTCTCTCTGTGCATGGAAGCATCCTTACAGCGCATCTGAGAAGCTTGATGAATTTTCACTTCAAGGGTTTTCAGTAGCTTACCTTTAATAAAACTCAGATATGCTTCAGACTCGAGTGGGCCTTCCTCACTGAGATTATTTGTGATGATTTCAAGAAAAAAAATGGAACAAATTGATAATCTGGATCATAGTGCTGGGGGCGGGGGCAAATAGATACTTAACTGTTATTATTCCTTTTTAATGAGCCTCTATTTCGATTGGCTTCATTATGTGACTTACAATATCACATCTTTATTAAGGAAGACTAAAATATGCAACATGAAATGGAATTCTGAATATTTGATTTACTATAAATTTTGCACAGGTGTGGCATTGTTTAGAGTCTCTTGGTAAAGTAGGAAGTCAAGCTTTCTTTCACAGTACAGTATGTACTGTTTAACACTAAAAGGTTAGAACACTTACAATAAAGTTTAAGTTATAAGGCAATCACCAATACAGATCAAATCTTAGGGACCTTTTCACCATAGATTTGCTTTCAGTCTTTTACTTGTTTATTTATTTGTGCTGGTACAGGAGCTTAACTCAGGGCCTGAGCACTGTCCCTTAGCTTTCTCTCTCAAGCTGAGTGCACAGGTCTGCTTCTGGATTTTTTTTATTGGTTAATTGGTTGCTTATTTGTTAATTTTGTTGGTCAATAAAAGAGCCTTTCGGATGTTTCTGCCCTTTCTGGCTTTTGATCTGCTATAACAAGTGCTTCTTTGCAAAAGCATTTAAAGGTCAAATAAATAATGAAACGATATGTACAATTAAAAAAAAAAAACATTTAGGCTCTTGGCTGCTCTAGGGAGAAAACAGATTGTAGATTGGAGAATGTATGCAGAAATGGGCTCCAGGAGTAGGCCACATTTGGAAAGGGCTGGGTTCACTTGAAGATGGCTAGAATTTTACTGTGAAGGTGGGATCATCTGAGACCGTACTAGTCTCTCTAACTGTGA
Organism: Megascapheus bottae; assembly: GCF_031878675.1. Taxonomy (NCBI): domain Eukaryota; kingdom Metazoa; phylum Chordata; class Mammalia; order Rodentia; family Geomyidae; genus Megascapheus; species Megascapheus bottae. Next base: position 22,668,689 of record NC_143510.1, read on the forward strand.
CTTGTTGAGTGTTTCCATTCAGTAAAATCTAGTCCCACTTTCAGCCTTCAGAAATGGGAAAAATCACAAACTGTAGATGATAGATCAGTTCTTTTAAATAGTTAAAGATGGAAAAGGAAGGGAGGAGGAGAGAGGGGGGAGGCAGGGAGTAGTGTCACTGGTATGTCCATATTCAGTGGCCTTAGAGTTGGTTTGGGTCCACCTAGTTAGATTTACATGCCCTCGCACATTTACATAGAGCATACACATAACAACATTCATACAAGAAAACACACACACACACACACACACACACACACACACACACACGGACATACACAGTACATCTAACTTCTTACACTTTTTCTTTGCCCCTTCCTCTCACCCTGCATGTATCCCATTTGGGTTTGACCTCAGTGCTTTATGTTTGCTTGTTTACAGCTGACATTCTACAAGTGAAGTCATATATCTTCATCCCTGTTTTTTTGCTATTTAATTGGAGAGGAAATCTCTGCACAGGCTTTCTAGATCTTACTCCCTAAGTAGCACTGTTGTGAACTAGTGGCACCTGGATGATCTTGGTACTCGCACTATGACTGAAATACTAAAGCAATTTCTCCTTGAATGTACATGTTTGTTTCCAAAGTTTGTGTGGTGGTAGAATCCTCATTGAGAAGTGTAAGAGCACACAGGTACACTGTAACTAAGGTTGTGACTGAAACTCTCCCATGCCCAATTCTTCCCTTCTTATTTGCTACACTAAATGCACACAGATCACAGATATAATGTGAAACATGTCTGGAGCTACATTGGTAATAAGTCACCAAGCTGCTTATTTCCATTATTCACCTCCTGCAGAATCGCACATGCCTTTAACAACAATGATGCAATGAAGGCCATAAACTCATTTTGCTTTGATGATGAAAGTAAATACATTATAAGGCTTGTATTATGTTTACTTTCTGTGTCATAACCCACTTCCAAATGTTCAAGGCCATTCTGATTTTATGGTTCAGCATCTGCCTGTATCTGATTCCTAGCAATAAGCAAAGTAGTCACCATGAGTGTCCATAAACACTCAGTTCATATACTTGGATGCATTAAGGTTTTAACCATAAATGAAAAAAACACTACTGACTCAAATACTTGTACATATATGTCATAACTTAAGATACACATAAAATATGTAATGATTAAGTTGGTACAATTAGTGTTTGTGCTCTCCTCCATTCTAGTTATCTTGAATGACATAATAAACTGTTGCAAAAGGTTCTACTATGCTACAGAACACTAGGTCAACAGAGTAGATTAGAAAACCAAAAATAGACAGGGTTATAGCTCATGTGGGAACAATGAGTACCTAGCAAACACAAGGTCTAGAGTTCAAACTGCAGTAAAAGAGAAGGAGAGGGAGAGGGGGAAGGAAAGGGAGAGAGACACACAGAGAAAAAGAGAGACAGAGTCTCCAGAAATAGATCCATATACTGATAACCAATGGATTTTCTGCAAAAGTGCCAAGTACACTTGGCAGAAGGGCAAGCTCTTCAGCAAACAAGAAAACTGAATATTTTTGTACAATATATTAAAACTAGACCAATATCTGCACACAAAAATATCAATTCAAACAGCTAATTACTAGTGGTTCTCGCCTATAAAATCTAGCTCCTTGGAAGGCTGAAATCCGAGAGCCATGGTTTGAAGCCAGTCCATGCAGGAACTCTTTATGGGACTCATTTTCAATTAATCACCAGAAAAAGCTCAAGCACAGCACCTAAGCCCTGAGTTCAAGCCACAGAATTGACAAAAAAAGAAAAAAAAATCCTCAATTCAAAATGCTGAAAGACCATTAGCATTACTAGGGTTTGAACACAGAACTTCATGTTTATTTGTCTTGTTGCTCATGTGGGCTTTACCTCTTGAGCCATGCCTCCAGTTTAGCTTTCTGTAGCTTATTTTCTAGATAGAGTCTCACAGCTACACTACGATAGCCTATGGGCCAGTTTTTTTGTCTTTTCCAATTTCATTGTACAAATGTCCCTCCCATACCCATATTTCCACAGTGTTATTTTTCTTTTTATTGTTGGGGTAATGTATAGAGGAGTTCTAGTTATATTCACCAGATAGTAGGTATATTACTTCTCATACATTGATACCCCTACTCATGTTTTTGTCCCCATTTCCTTCCTCCACCCCCTCCCAATCATCTTGTTTTCCCCCTTCCCTTTCCTATTTCAAATAAACAAATATATGTATATACAATATACCAGGTAAACAAGTCAGATATAACAATATGAGATCAACCAAAGGGCAACAAAAGAGAAGAGAAATAACATAGTACATTAAGAACAACAATCACACAAGATAAAGCTCTTGTTTCCATATCTTAGACATCCTTTCATTTAGTCTCCCTACATGACCTTATATACCTAGGTTTTGAGCCATTGTATACCTCTGACAGGAGAATTCTAGATATGTACTTATTACAAATGAGGGAAACCATTGAGCCTATGTTCCTTTGAGTCTGGCTTACTTCACTTAATATGATTTTTTTCCAAGTCTTTCCATTTCCTTACAAATGGAGAGATGTCATTCTTTCTGATGGCAGCATAGAATTCTATTGTGTAAAAGTACCACATCTTCTTGATCCAATCATCTACTGAGGGGCATCTTAGTTGGTTCTTTGCTGTGGTAAATAGTGCTTCAATGAACATCATTGTGCTAGTGGATTTAGTATGTCCTTATTTCTGGACGATTGGGTAAATGCCAAGTAGTGGAATTGCTGGGTCATAGGGGAGCTCTATGTCTTTGAGGACCTTCCATACTGCTTTCCATAGTGGTTAAATGAGTTTGCACTCCCACCAACAGTGTAGTAGTGATCCCTTCTGGTCACATCCCCGCCAGCATCTGTTGTTATTAGATTTCTTCATCATGGCCATTCTAACTGGAGTGAGGTAGAATCTTAGCATGGTTTTGATTTGCATTTCTTTTATGGCCAGAGATGTTGAGCATTTCTTCATGTGTCTATAGGTCATTCGTATTTCTTCTTCAGAGAAATCTCTCTTTAAGCAGTTAGCTCATCTTTTAATGGGACGGTTGTTTCAGAAAAATCAAGTTCTTTAGCTGTAGATCTACAATGTTTTTTATAACTTTTGATATCTTCATTTTCTATCAGTTGAAACCATTTTTTAAAATCCTACGATCCTTTGCACACCCTTGCAAAATTCTACTAAATATAACTTTAAACATGAATACTACTCCTGTTGGTGCACATTGATATGTATCGTGAAATTTTCACCAGAAAGAAATTCAAATAGTTCTTGCAAAGATTATGAAGACATGTAAGTTCTTGACAGCACAGTTGTAACTGCTATCTAAACACACCAAATTTGTTGGCTGTGGTTATCTATACTGAACAAATAGGGATTTCCCAATCAAGATTTATTTCTGGAACCTATGATATCCTTTCAACTCCCAATGGCAGTAAATTTATTCATTCTATACTTATCCTCTGAAAAATTGAAGTGCAGTGTATGATTTCAACCCAACCAACTGTGTGTGTGTGCAGATACACACACACACACACACACACACACACACACACACACACTATATAAGTGGGTACACATGCTCACAGGTATTATGTTTCATTGTAGCAGGATTTCCAGATATAATAATAGTGGCATTATTTGGATATAATAAAGATGTCATTGGCCATACTATTTTCTAAACATCATCTTAACTGTTTAAAAAAATTAAGGCCAGCTTTATTATTTCAACTCAATTTGTCAGTTCTCAGAGATTCACAATTATGTAATCCAATGCATCTGTATTTTCTTCTCTCCTTAATCAAGCAAAACCATTTACTCAATCCCCATACTAAGACCCAAGCATGACACATTAAATCTATGGTCCTTTATTGCCTCTTTGAATGAACTGTCCATACTTCAATCCTCCTGTTGGTGCCCTCCCCAAAGTCTGCACAGACAATCCTCCTTCCCCTTCCTCCCTCTCTTCAGCATCTAATTTTATTCCCGACTATAACAATCCTATTCATTTTATTTTGCCAATCCTGGCACATGAACTCAGAGCCTGGGCACTGTCCTTAAGCTTCATTGAGGCTAGAACTCATCAGTTGAGCCACAATACCACTTCCAGCTATATCTGTGTATATGGAACAGAGGAATCCAACCTAGGGCTTAGTGCATACTAAGCAAGCAATCTACCACTAGGCCACACTCCCTGCCCCAATCCTATTCCTTTTATAAACACATTGTTACTTTCCTGTCTTCAAACACATTCAGATGCTTTTCTTGATTCCACTTGAGTCCCATTAATACCCAATTCTCTCCTGTCTGACAGCAAGACTCCTTACAATGGTTGTCTGTATTCCTATCTCAAAAAGTTCTGTTCATATTTCCTCTTAATTCCACTTGAACCATAGCCTTCAATTGCATCACTTCATCTAAATATCCTTTACTAAATCACCCAGACATTGTGAGAGGTAAACCTTACGTTACTTGGCCTACAGATTCCTCCTGATGAGACTCGGGATACTAGTCCTTCTTACTCTCTTGGATCATTCTTCCATTTTTATGGACTCTGAATACTGAAAAGTGTGAGTCTGGACTTTGTAACTCACCAAACTTTCAGTTACATGTTATTCTACCAATATCATTCACATTTTCTTTCAATCTCATATTTTAAATGCCCCCATGCTAATATTAACGATGTTACTTACAATGTTTCCTACAATGTTACATTCCGTCCTGCTTGGGAGTCACTGCATCCAACTAACTCAGTATTTCTACCTGCCATAGATATTGAAGATTCACAAATAAAACTACCTATTCACCTCTCAGATTTATTTTCTTTCAAAAAATCATCTCCAGCTCAGGAAATGATTCTTCCCAAGCATCATCTTTTCATCTCTTCATCATCAAAAGGAAGGAAAAGCTATGTGTCTTGCCATGCAAGCTCTGTAACTTGATCATCCTCAACTTGTCATACCTCACCACTTAGAACATACTGTCAGTTCTGACTTCAAAGCTGATGTCCCCTCACCAGCTCTGATGTCAGATGCCCTTGTCAGTGTATAACCACGCCTCTGAACTGCTTACAAAGCCTTAGAACTGTTTCATTGTTCTACCATTTTCTGTATTCAAGCTACTTACAATGAAACAGCTAGAGTTTACTATTAACACATAGGACAGATACTGGAGCTAGCTTCTCATCTCATTGAGGTAAAATCAGAGATGTTATAACATCATAAAGTCCCCAGCCATGAATCCCTATGTAATCTCTTTATAGGATCCCCGCATGATCACCCTTTTCCATGCAACCTTCATCTCAGACCATTTCAGCCACGTTGGCCTCAGAGGACTGCTGCTGACATACCATGGACAGCACTCCATCCTCCATTGCTCATTCGCATTTGTTATTCCATGGGGGTGGTATGATTTCTCAGCTGTGTTTGCATATTATTCAACATTCACCTGTGCTTTGAAACAGTCCCTAATCATCCAGAATTTCTTTTCATGCCTTTGTTTTTCTACTTAAAATACCATTCCTAGATAGCACAGAGTACTTTCTACTTATTTTGCTTGTTACGGCTCTGTATCTTCCTTTGAATATAGGTTCCATCAGAGTAAGAAATTGTATTTCGTTTTCTCCATTGTTCTGCCCTCAGTGTCTACAATGTGCAGGATACAGGACAAATCCCCACTAGTGGATACATGCTTTTCACTAAGTAGCATACGATTGAGAAAGGGTACAGTGAAAAGAAGAGGGGTTTGATGAATACATTTTATTTTTGAACAGATTTTCCTTTTTAAATTAGAAAAAAAGATAGTAAAGAGAATAGGAAATGTGTGCAAGAGAATTTTCTGAGCTCTTCCAGAAATTTTGACTTGCAAGAACTATTTAGAGTCCTTTTACAACTTACAAATTCCCTGTGGCAATTTCCTGGTCTAGAGTCAGAGCCTACAATCAATTGAATTGTTCTGTCAATGTAATTTTTCTAAAATGTGAGGCATCAATATATTGCTCCTCTGGTTAACATTCTTTAGGATTATTTGGCCTTTAGTTATACTTGCCAAAGAGGCATCTGTATTTACTTCTTTGAAACACAGCTTCCTGGGGCCAGTGCACATTTTCTAATTCACTAGGTTTGGAATCAAGTGAATCAGTTACTGCTGGTACCAGGAATGTATTCTGCAAACCAATGGGTACAAAGTGTTCATGTTTGTCTGCCATATGTCTCCCACAAATGAACCTACATAATATATTTCTGAAATAAGCAATATGATGTCCTGAAGACAGATCCAGTGGGAACTTGACTAGAATGAATGCTCTGACCAATTCTTCCAGGATTCCTACTGCCATACTGCCATACTGCAATTTGATTCCCTGTGGCTGATATAGAGAACCTTTCTCACTTGGTCTCCTGAGAAAGTCTTTCAGGGACATTCCAGAAAGCCAAGTCAGACAGCAAAGTCCTGGGAACCACTGATCTCTTCAATCAGCCAGCTGGTGCCTCCAGCCAACCAGCCAAGGTAGCAATGCGAGCCAAAAATTTATCTAAGTGCTTACTAAACGTCTGGAAATTTGCTAAGATCTTTACATGTATTTATTATTTCATTCACACAAAAGTCCTATAATTCAGGAGAAGTTCTTATCTCCATTTTATAAATAAGGAAACAGAGCCTCACCAAGATTAAGTGCCGAAGTCATAACTAAATAGCTTGTCAGTGGAAATGCCTGGCATTGAGTCCTGCCATTCTAATCCCATGGCCAGAGCCATAATCAAGCTATCCACTATCTTTTTCTAAATGTGACATCATGAATGGGAAAAGCAAAACCAAATAAGGTATTTCCTTCTCTGCATGATTTGGAGATGGTCAGCTAAATTAAAGCAGACAATCTGGTCAATTTTAAGAACAATTATGCAAGGGAAGGGGTGATATTAAAAAAACCAATGGACTATTTACTTGACTTTTCAAAGGAGTAATAATAACCCCTCTGTATGTTACCTTTGCAATAACAATAAATAAAAAAGACAATGGTGCTGTGGGTTTTATACTCTTCAAGTCATTTTTTATGGGGTTGCATTTTCAGTAAAACATATTTACTTTTTAATTTGTTAAAAATCATTTACCTATCCCCAATAGGAAGGGAAGGAAGAAAACTATTCAAAAGCCTTCCAAACATTAAATATCTAATACAATTTCCTAAAATATGTTAATTTTCACTGTAGAATCCATTATCTTGCATTTGGGCCAAGGCTTCTATTAAGTTTGTATTTAAAATATTGATCAAATCAAAAGTAATGGAACATTTGAATGTCAATGTTTTGTGTGGTCTATGAACCAGCTTGAGGGTGCAATTCTGGGGCTTGTTTGAATTGCTGAGTCAGAATCTCAATTATATGTTGTGACAACAACATATGCTCCTTGCCAAACTCTAAATCCTGGCCTACTAGTAAGAAGTGTCATATAGTAAAATGTGCCCTGGTCTAGTCAGCAGGAAAACTCTCTTTTTAAATTAGCCCTGTTTCTTCAGTTTGTTTCATCTAGCTTAGTCTACATTTCTTTTTCAGTTGAAAAATAAGGCAGAAGAAAAGTGGGACCAGAAGACTGGTTTCCAAAATTAGTTGTACAGTGAAATCATCAGAGATGTTGGAAAAAAAAATTCTGCTTCCTAGTTCTCACATCTAGAGAAAGGAATTTAAATCACTTGTGTGCGTAGCTAGCCTGGGCACAGGGATTTGAAAACCTTCCCCAAGTGATTAAAATGCGAAGAATGCCTAACTTCTGTTAAGGTACAATCTCCAACCCCACAGTATCTTTGTCAACCCAGAGCTTGCTAATTCTCAGGTGCTACCTCAGATCTACTGTATAAGCTCTGGGGATGGGGCCCAGAAATCTAAAATTACACCAACACTTTGAGAAGTTTGTGCCTGGAAAAAAATTAGTCAAGATCTCTTTCGTTCTGCAGAGATGTAGTTTTAGCATGTATTTCTTCTGATTGAGAATGGCAATAATAGACTGACCTTACAAGTATCACAATGTTTTATTTGAAAATGTGTATTAAGGTAGTGATGGACTCTGGGAAGTACAAAAAAAAAAACAGATTCTCAAGAAGTTTTCTACATGATGACAAAAAAACAAAACAAAACAAAACAAAATCCCCGTGTGTTAACATGTAACTCTTGAATAAGTGAGGGAATGTGAATTTTATATACTTTGTGCTAAATGACAGGTTTCACTTGGTATTTTTTTTTGTTTAGCATATAGCTCATTATCAAGAGATAAATCACAATAGAGCTTTTTCATGGTCACAGTTCATGTGTAGCATACCCCTGAGTTCTCTTCCTTGGGAAGGATTATAGGCTGCTCCCATGCCTGTCATTCCCTTCTCCACTGCTCGGTTACATCTTGTAAACATTCCACTGGTTCTCATGCAGTCCTGGCACTTGCTCTGCCCATTTCAAAACCTATATAATCGGTTAGACAATATAAGGTTTCCACATTCAGGCAGAGAGTTGATGCACAGATGGGTAAGAGCTGAATACATTTTCCATTTGGTAGGAAGAAAGGACAATGCAATGGTTTGGACAAAAAGAAAAAAGAAAAACAAAAGAAAAAGTGTAGCCTTAAAAATAATTAATTAGGAAAAAATAAACAGATGCCAAAGGCCTAAAATGCATAGACAAGAAGTTAAACAAGGGGCTAGGAGTGCTGGTGGTAGAGTGCTTTACTACCAATGTACGAAGCCCTGCTTTTGATTCCTCAGTACCGCATAAACAGAAGAAAAATCAAGCGGCACTGTGGCTCAAGTGGTAGAGTGCTACCCTTGAGCAAAGGAAGCTCAGGGACAGTGCACAGACCCTGAGTACTCAAGGACTGGAAAGAATGAAAGAAAAAAAAAACAAGAAGAAGAAAAAGAAGGAGCAGATAAATAAAATAAAAATGAAGAAGCAGGGACATGGGTGTGGCTCAGATGGTAGATCAAAGTACCAGCCCTAAGTTCAATTCACGACACTGCAGAAAAATCAGTTCATATAGCTCATATGCAGATATAACAAGGGAAAAGGATAATTGACAGATAATTGTATTTCTATACACTATGAAAAGATAATTTGAGAACAAAATCAAGAGAGTAATTGTAATAACATTAAATGTTTAGAAATATAATAGAAAATTTAACAAAATAAATTTAATTTTTTTTAAAAAGCATGTAACAGGCCAGGAGCGTGGTCTAGTGGTAGAGTACCTTTCCATAGATATAAAAAGAAATGGTCTGAAGGAGGAAATACCAATTTGGGAAGATCCTAAGAACAGATTCCATGCATATTCTTATCTTGAAATGTATAAATCATCTTCTGGTGAGCCTTGAGATTATCATTAAAATGAGAATGAGGAAACCTTATTTGGGAGGGTAGCTAATTGATTGTAAAATATTCTTGTTTCTTAAATCATTTAGTAATCATAGTAATATTCATTCAGACTATTTTAAGCATATGCAAGTACAATGTTGCTCTTTATAGAACTATGCATTAATATATACACAATGAATGCCTCTCAACAGTACTTTGTAAAGATCAGCATGGTCTCTGGAGCCAAGCCTGGAAGTTTTTGCTCAACTTTAATAATATCTTAACTTTCACAGATATGTACAGGGGTGAGGCCCAATGCCCCCCAAAGCACAGTGAGTCACTAATACCATCAGCAAAGCTGCTGTTTGCAACAGACATGCCAAACAGTTACTCCCCTGACCCCTCCCCCAGTTGCAGAGCAAGACAGAAGCAGATATGGACAAATCAACCCTTGGACAACAGAGTGTGTATCCTACTAATTAGTAGGACATTAGCATGCATTCTTCTCTCTCCCTCTTTCTCTCTGTCCTCTCTCTCTCTCTCTCTCTTCTCTCTCTATCTCTCCCTCCCTCCCTCCATCCCTCCCTCCTTCCCTCCCTCCCTCCCTTCCTTCTTTCCCTTAAAAGCCAGTGTTTGCTATATTAGGTGCTTTGTCCTTGCCAGTTTGCTTTGCCTTTTCTCCTATATCTCTGTCAAAAATAGTACAATGGTACCCCATGACAAGACTCAGCCTGCTTCTCTGAGGTTGGACCTTTTCTCCTGTGGGATCTTAGAATGTGACTTGTTCCCATGTGATCCAGGAAGAAGAAACAGGCACTGTCTTTGAATGCCAGTGATGCTTCTCCCTGTTGGAACTCATGAATGCTCCATGCCTACACCTCACTCTCTCTCCGCTTTTGTTCCTTTGTGACCTAGAGTCTTATTCCAAACTCTGTGACAAGGAGCTCAGGCTCTTTCTTCATGTTCAAATCAACTCTGAAGCTTGCTGGCACTAGACAGGGTCCTAATACCTGTTAGAAACTAACCCTTACCACCTGCAAATCTACAGTGCTTGTACACTCACCCGCCAGAGCTTCCTGTCTTCTTTCATTGCAACCATTCTAACTACTTTGTCTCACCTTTAGGATTTGGGGTCTATGGTCTGATTGTCCTTAGTCTTTCCCTAGGCGCTGGTTCACCCATATAATCCCTGCCTCACAATTTTACCTACCAAGCTGTGTGCTGTGGCCACTGCACTGTTGAGTCTGCCAGTGGATAAACTAAGGGGCGGGTTTCTGTAATAATATATGTGATAAAAAGAAAATAATATTACTTTCTTACCTAGTCAACAGGATGACATTTTCCTTCTCTGCAAACAGGTCAATGAAAAACTACTCTTGCTTGCACTTGTTGGAATTCATTTTGATAAATATCATTTTATATAGCCATAGAGCCATTGTGATCCTCTCCTCAGATAATTTTCCTTTGTTCTCACTGTGAACGTTTACAGTGCTCTTTAATTATTCAAGTCCAAGTGTGATTGTCTTTTACAACCCATTGGGTTTATGTGTAGATTTATAGGCACATACTAGTTATTACAAATGAGGGAAATCATACAGCCTATCATTTTGCATATATTTTTTGCCATTCCTGGGCTTAGGCTCAGGGTCTGAGCACTGTGCTTGGGTTTTCTCAAGGCCAGAGCTCTACCACTTGAACCACAGCACCACTTCTGGATTTTTTTCTATGTATGTGGTACTGAGAAATTGAACCTGGGTGTTCATACATGCTAGGCAAACACTCTACCATTAGGCCACACTTCCAGCCCCCAGTTTTGCATAATTAATATTATCTTCACAAAATGTATAAGAATGGCCGTCCATGAAACAAAATCTTAAAAATTCTTTAACATTCTTAGTGAAAATTGTATATCTACTGGGTATGTTTATATATGTAGATATCTTTTAAATATGTGTTCCACAATTAAAGTTTACATTTCGTTTATACTAAGTGAAGAACTAAATATTAACATTGATTATTTACTTGGTTTTTTTTTGGGGGGGTGCCAATATTGTTGCTTAAACCCAGGGCTTTGCCTTCAGTCTAGAATTTTGCTGGGTCTTTGGAGACCTTCAGGCTTCTGTGGTTTTGATTGGGGATGCTGCAGGTCTTAGCCAGGATTACAGGCATGAGCCATGACCCAGCTGCTTATTTTCTGTTATTAAAAAAGAAACAGATTTGAGTTTTAGAGTAGTAGTACATTCATAGAAATATTGATGAAAAGAGGATAAAAGCTTTCCATATAGATTCTGCCCCACATATATACAGTCTCCTGAACTAAGGACAATCTCCTTTCAGATTGGTACATTTGTTATTGATGAGCCTACAGTGATATGTTATAACTACACCAAGCCCATGACTGATGTGTGGTTTTGTGCATTTTGCATGTTTGGACAGATGTGCACTGGCACAAACCCATCAATATAGCCCGGCTTCTAATAGCTTTACTGCCCTAATAATCCTTTTTTCTCTGCCCATTCATTCCCTCTTTTCATAATTCCTCGTAAACATGGACATTTGTGTGTGTGTGTGTGTGTGTGTGTGTGTGTGTGTGTGTGTGTGTGTGTGTGTCTTAGGGCCTGGGCACTGTCAAGTTTTCGTGCACAAGTGCTCTATCACTTGAGCCACGCTCTACTTCCTGCTTTTTTGGTAGTTTCTTGGACAGAAGAGTCTCACCGGCTTCCCTGCATGACTGGCTTTGAAATACCATGCTCAGATTTTAATCTCCTGAGAGTTAGTATGGTCCATCAGTGCCTGAGCCACTAGTGCCTGGCTAAGATGGACATTTTTATTGGCTCCTTGGTTATCACTTTTCCAGAACACATATAGTTATGTAATCTTGTCCCATAAATCCTCTATGTATTTTCGTGCAACTAATGCTGGATGTGCTGGTTTATGCAACTTCTCCTGGAACCCTGGCTCATTCCTAATTTGGACAATGACAAAAATTAGCTATAAACTTCCATGTCCAGATTTTTCTGCGGCCACACAATTCCAGATTGTTCAGACAGAAGCATAAGCATGTGGCTGTTAGTGTGCTTACAGTATGTGTAGTTTTGGTCCAAAATGACCAAAACATCTTCTAAAGTTCTTGTACTATTTAGAATTCCCAAGAGCAATGCATGAGGGCTCAAGTCCTAGATAGCATTTAGGGTTCAGTATTCCGGCGTTTTGATTACTCTCACAGCTGTGCAGTGGTATCTTCCATACTTGGATTCCCTTTTATCTTTACATATGCTAATCCTCCCTCATCACGTCTTCTTTGATTCAGTATCTGTTCTAGGTCCTTGGTCCATTTTTAATCAGGTTATTTGTTTTCTTATTCATGAGGTTAAAATGTCCTTTGGGGTGTTAGTCCTTTACTAGACATGTCTGTAACATATTCCCTGAGTATGATACAACTTCTCAATCTCATGACACCAGCTTTCACAGAGGGAAAAATAAATTAATCTAAATGTTTAACTTACTGTCTTGTAAATCATGCCATCTTATGAGCTATTAAAATGTATGGTCACATTCAATGACTTCCAGTATTTTTCCTATGCTTTTGTCTAAGACTTCAGTTTTCCAATGTAATTTTCTCCATGGTCAATTTGTTAATTTTTCTGTAGAATCTATTTTTATATAAAATTATATGTGTAAGTCTGTGACTACATTTACACTTTTGTGGGGAAGGAATATGGATATGACCAGTTGTTCTGGAACTCATTTCTAAAAAGGCTATTATTCCACCATCACATGCCTTTGCTCTTTTCAAAGTTGAGTGCATCAATGTCATCTATTTCTGGGCTCTGTTCTGTTCCATTGGTCTCTTCTTGTCTATTCTTTTGAATTGTGACACAGTCTTGATTACCACAGGTATACAGCAAAGCTTTGAAGGAGGTTTGATGTTGACCACAGCCTTCCAATTTGGTCTCCTTTCATAATTTCTTAGTTGTTCTGGTTATTTTCCTGTTTAGAACACTGTAGAATGCAGCCTGCTCTCAAAAGCCTTCGGGGGCCAGGAGTTTGACCTAGTAGTACAGTGCTTGCCTAGCATACAGGAAGACCCAGGTTTGATTTTTCAGTACTAGATGCATAGAAAAAGCCGTTAAGTGGTGCTGTGGCTCAAGTAATAGAGCTCTAATCTTGAGAAAGCACGAGGACCATGCCCAGGCTCTGAGTTCAAGCCCCAGCACTGGTAAAAAACAAATCAAACAAAGCAAAATCCTTTGGAGCTCCAAGTGTAAAAAATACTCATTCTAGATTTCTTCTATTCATTTATAGCATTTTTTATATTTGAGACTTTGTTCAATATGTAATCTATTCTCAGGAAAGAAGTAGAAGTCCATTTTATTTATTTAGTAATTTGTGTATTGTCAATGAATTGGGATGTCACTTTTTTTTTTTGCCAGTCCTGGGCTTGAGCTCAGGGCATGAGCCCTGTCCTTGGACTTTCTCAAGGCTAGAGCTCTACCACTTGAGCCTCAGCATCACTTCTGGCTTTTTTCTATGTATATGGTACCGAGGCACCAAGGAATTGAACCTGGGTCTTCGTGCATGCTAGGCAAGCACTCTACCATTAGGCCAAACTCCTGGCCTGGGATGTCACTTTTATTATGGCTTGAGCCTCCAGTTGCAAGTGCATTGATGCTTATTTCTTGGTATTTTTAATATGGTAATATACATGATTATTTTTCAGTGTCATATTATTTAGTTATCATAATATATGATGTATTTTGGCATAAGTTTTCTGTCAGAATACACTTTTGTACCATTTCCTAGAGCATTCACTTATTTCTATCCTTTCTGATAAATTGTAGCAACAGTCTAGTTTAACACCAAACCCTAAAGTATTTAAACTAAAGAAAAAGGTAATTTTTAGAGAGCTAATCATCTTGCAAAATCACATTCAAAAGAATTAGTTTTTTGGCAATCCTGGGGCTTGAACTCAGAGCATGAGCACTTTCCTTGGGCTTATTTTCCCTAAAGGCTAGGGCTCTACCACTTGAGCCAGAGCACCACTTCTGGCTTTTCTATGTGTGTGTTACCAAGGAATTGAATCCAGTCTTCGTCCATGCGAGGCAAACACTCTACAGTAGGCCAAACTTCCGGCCCCCAAAGAATTTTTAAAAAGAGTAATTCCTTAGCTATATCTATAGATATTCTAATTCAGTAGAGATCCATTAGAGTATAAGAAACCTAGAATTCTTTATTTTTAATATAGAAATTTTAAACCATTCCAGATTTTTGTTGAGACAGACATGGGAAATACCTTATGTAGACATTCAGAGAAAAGGAATGTTACTCCCAACACAAAAAAATTCTATGATGTTAGAAGGAGGTGTATGTATAGATGTATAGTGGTCTCATTAAGAAAATTATGAAGTTTATATGTCCTTAAAAATGTTTAAGGAAATGGCACTGTGGCTCAAGTGGTACAGCACTAGCCTTGAGGTAAAAGAGCTCAGGGACACTGCCCAGGCCCAGAGTTCAAACCACCATGACCAAAAAAAATAAATAAATAAATAAAGTAAAATATTTACACATACAAGAAAATAAGAATGGAAAGAAATGCGATTCAATTTCAATCTAAGCAACCAATTGCAAAGACTCAGAAGGCTAAGAAATCTAGAGGGATCCTAAAGGGCTGGAATTTAGGTTGAGGTTAGTTTTGTAACTCCTTTGTCAAAAGAACTGATTTTTGAGATAGGAAGGGTTAGGGCACTTACATTCAGGAAATAAAAACTATTGCCAGTATAAGAGACAAAGAAAGAGGAAGAAGAAAGCACACACACACACACACACACACACACACACACACACACACACACACACATTTATATACAAAGAGAGAGATTTAAAGAAAAAGAAAGACTTTGGGGGGTACCATATCTGAAGCTATGCTCCTTTTGGATAATAAAACACTGGCTGAATTGTAAGCCTATGAGAAAGGAGTCAATAAACACATTAGGGATGATTATAGTTGAGCACACTAGAAATAAATGATGTGAACAGCTGACAATAAGCAATGGAACCAGGAGTCTTGATTATATCTTCAGGATTTCTATGGGTGGAGTGATTTATTGCTCTAATGAGTTCCACCCTTTTATTCCCACAGATAATTGGGAAAGGTCTTTGAATTCATTTGAAATGTAGTGATTCACCCATGTTCAAATCTAATAGAAAAAAATGCCAGATCAGAAAGCTGAATCCAAGTAACAGAAGTTCGAGGTTTTGGTTCTTCATTTTCTGTTTAACATTAATTAATTAATGTCAGTTTCCTGATCTATCTCGTGGGAAGAACGTCACTCATCTCCAGGATTATCTGAGAAGGAAGAATATACAATGAAAATCCCTTTATCTATAGAACAAGTAGTAACATAGAACTTGTCCTAGGCAAATTCAACAGCACTACTCACTACTGACTAACAATTACGATCTATGAATATTCCTTTTCCACACTTTAAATATAGGGTGAGGCTTATACAGTGACACCCTTAAAAATAAGGATGTTAGAAGTCACATGAAACCGCCAGCTGCCTGTCTAAGAAATTCTTCTATTGCATATTACCTGGGCTTATATAATTACTCTAAGATGGGGAGAACTTGATGGCTCAACAAACAAAGGAATGTAAATTAGGACACTAGTCTGTTATTTCCATGTATCACTCCTAATTAGCATATCATTAAGCGTCATGATTTAGTGATTTCCCTCACTTAATTTTCCTTGCCTTGGCATTACCAGGAACTGTTAGACATGATCCAAAGAGATACCAGGTGACTCTGGACACATACCCAGAAGAAGAGAATGCTGATTGGTTCCCCACCCTATTCAGAATTTGACCTGTGGGTTAACTTTACAGGAACTGAATGTCTCCTGAGATCAGTGGCTCAAGATTAGTGTAATGGATAAAAGATATCAAAAACTGGGGGTAAACATTTTGTTACATAAAATATCTATTACAAATGTCCTATATTGAATCTGGTGCCTAATCAAATTTGCAATCTATATGACCTGGGGCAGGAAACATGATTTTATAACATCTTATAAACTAGAGATAATGGCACCTATTTCATTAGGAAAAAAAATAGCATTGCTTTAAGAGGCAAATGAGTTTACGTTTACAAATAGCTAAAAAAAACTCCAAGGAAGATAACCATAATCACTACTTAGAAATGTTGTTCCTTTTAATAGATGTGGCAATTTCAGTTTTTAACATAAAGACATGCTATCTACATTCTAGGTTTTCTCTGAGCCTCATGAATACTGGATAAAGGTGCTGGAAAAGGGGGATGTGATGTTACAAATTGAAGAAAAAAACAACTGTGGTATAAAATGATATATATTTACTTATAAAACCACGATCTCAAAATAAAATGATTTCCAACCATATTGGGGGACTACACTTGGCTTTAGCTGTTAGCAAGTGAAGATGTCTTTCAAATATGAGTCATCTAATTTTGAAGCAAAAAATGTTAAAGAAAAGAAATTCCATAGCATCTGTCATCACTCTGAAAACATAAGGCATCTTTTAATTTTATGACACCAATATATATCACTAATATTAAAGCTAGCATTCATATGTAATTAATGCAAGAGAAATAAAATGAAAGGAACAGATTAGGAAAGAGTGAGCCAGAATCAAAATGGAAGGGTATACTTCATGTTGGTTTACTTAAAAATTCACTCTGTGATATCTGCAGGCTATTTTCACATAAATGGTTTATCAATTTGAAAAAGTCATTCCACAGTTAATGACATATGAAGGAATTGATCAGAAAAAAATGTTAATATGGTGTGCTGCCAGAACCTACATGAATTAAAAATGTCTCAATCAGCAGTTCTATTTGTAAGAATTTACCCTACAGAATCCATGTACACTGATAATTTTGGATGCACAAAGATATTTATTGTTTTTTGTTACAGTAAAAAGTAGGAATCTTTTGTTTTCCATTTAAAAGCACCATTAAAGTAAATTATAGCCTGCCCTTGAATGAGAATATTATGTGGACATAAAATAAGAAAATAAGGTACATCAATATATTATAAATCACATCCCATACAAAACAAGACTCGTAGGATGTTTTCTTTCATGTAAAACATGAAGGACCCAGGATCTAGTGATTTGGATCTTAATCATTACTATTCAGAAGATAGATCTTAGGATTAAGGTTTGAGGCTAGACTGGGCAGGAAAGTCTGTGAGACTCTTCTCTCCAAATAACCACCAAAAAGACAGGATAGAGCAATGGCTCCACTGGTAGAGCAGTAGCCTTGAACAGCAACAACAACAACAAAAAGCTCCGGAATAGTGCTCAGGCCCTGAGTTCAGGTCCCAGAACCAACACACACACACACACACACACCAAAGCCTACATTACATATTCCTAACCTTCCATAGAATTTGGTCTTACAAATGCAACAAAATATACTGGGAAAGAGGATTTCATTTTCACTGTTTTACACTAGCATAATACTCCACTAAAAGTGTACTTGTAATTATGCTTTCAAAAACATAAAACTGTTCTACTAAAGGCATGCAAATGCTTCCTGATTCTCTTACTCCACTAGTCTAAAAGAAGCGCTGACTATTATCTGGTGAGAGAATACAATTCCCCACGTGATGTGGCAAGTTGCCTGATGTACCCAGGAAGAACAGACTGGGAAGGAAGTCTGTGGTTCCATTTGGAACAGTGCAGTTCCTGTACCAACATCAGAGGCAAACACAGGTAAAGGCAGTGATACACTGCCTGGCCTTTCTCGAGTTTGAAAGGAAGCCAGCTATCGTGTTGAGCAGCATGAAAACTCACAATGTGGCAAGAATCACTGAGGGCAATTCTGCCGATTCCACCAAGAAGGTTTTATATTTTGCCTTTCTGTAGACTTTCTTGAAGGGAAAGGGTTGTTTTCCCTAAATCAGCTTCAGACCCCAGCACCACACGACTCTGTGCTACCAGAGGGTTTGTGTTTCCACACTTGTTCCCCTCTTCCCTTCTGGCCTTCTTCCAGCGTCCTTGATCTGCTTTCATAACGAAATAATGTTCCTTGGTTTGCAGAAGCTAGGGTATATTCAAGGACACACAAACAGCCTGGTTGGAAGAACTTGGCTAAGGAAGCAGACACCTCAGGTAGGGTCTAGCCTGGCTACTTCCTTTATTCTCATTTTTAAAACTCTTTTGTATCTTAGTTTCCTCATCTGTGAAGCAGGCATCTAGATAATTCTTTCATTACAGGGCTGTTTGTGAAGATGGGCTGAGCTGACACACTTGAAAGAGTGGCTGGCAGAGGCCCAGCGCTTACTAAATCTCAGCTATTATTAGCAGTTATAGCTCTGCCTCGTGAGGTAGAATGAATTGTCATTATTTTTTTTTTTTTCAATTCAGTGATTTGGAAGCTAAGACTCAGGGTAGTTCATCCAATGCATACCACTGGACTTGGATTTAAATTTTTAGCCAGAGTATTAGTGATTGCCAGATATATACAATTAATATTCCCCTCATCTCTCTTTTCCTTTCTACATAATGGAGAATGGGTTGGGCCGGGAAGAAGATGTGAGAACCGGAGGTTTACTCGTATATATCTCTCCAGGATTATGTCGTACCCTTGCTGTGATCACATTTTAGACTCCAGGAAATCAAAACTGGCTCTGCTTGGTCGTTTGGTTGTTTGGTTTTTTGTCTATAATGCCAGTGGGCAGCAGTTCAGTTCTGTCACCTCTGCTGTAAAATTACTTTTTTTCTGCTCAGAGCTGCCTGGCTTACTCCCTATCATGGGGCAGAGGCAGTGGGGGGGGGGCAAAAATGCACTCTGTATCCTACAGAATAAGCCCATATCTGGCAGTCTAAATGCTCTGATAAATGGATGGTGTTTGACAGGAGGCCAGGGAATTGGCTTTCTTAGGTAAGAACTGAGAAAGCCATCCTCATGCACTCAACATCTGCCAACTGAGCAGAAACTCCTTGTGTCAGACAGAGTGAACCCCACAGCTGGCATCATACTCAGCTACTATTAATGAATCCAGTGTCTTTGTGCCAGGGTCTAACCAAGAAAGCACATGGACTCAAAGTCCTTCTGCTTCTTCTTTGTGGGCATGTTTAGTGGAAGCTGCAATAAATGTCCTGCTTAATTTGAGTGTGTATTGTTTTAAAGAATATCGATTGTTAACACAACAATAGGGCAGGAGATGGAAGGCATGATCATTAGTTACAACCAACCTCATTACTTGTCACAGAGCTCAGAGAAACACTAATGGAGAAACAAGGTCGACAGGGATGCCAGCAGCCAGATCCGAATGTTCCAAGGTGGCAGAACCTTAGCCGGGCTTTTCTTTCCCTAAACAGCACACAGAAATCATTAGTATTGATGCGTGGAGTTGGCAAACTGTACACTGAACCAAGAGTGACTTCACTCCATTTTAGCCATTCTATTACAGGCAGTAGGTCATCTGTTAGCTGCCCCTTGTGTACCCAGAGGAAGGATGCAGTAAGATGATGTGCAGCCACTAGTATTAGAAGATGCTCCTTCCTGGCAGAAATTCAGAGCACTGCCGAGTCAGGTGTAGGTCCAGGTAGCCAGTGCCAACATGTAGTGACAAAGAATGTCCTGACAGAGTTTTCGTGCTGTCTAATTAAATCCTATGACTTTGTAGAAAATCGTCAATCATTCCTTCTTAGGAGAAATGAGGCTCAAAAGGAGGAAACTGTTTGTCCCATTCCTCTTCCAGGCTTAAGTGTTCAAGTTAGGGTTTGGGCTCAGTGTATAAGAACAAAAGTGACCAATCAGTTCAAGTCTGCATGGGACTTTCTCACTGTTAGCACTGCAAATCCCACATCCTAGAATTCACTGGCTCACAGGCAGAAAGGATGGTGTGTCATACTAAGGGAAGTCAGGATGGATCCCCTCAGAATCTTGAAGTGTAGAAACAGGGAGAGAGATTGCAAGTGGCAGATTTGGTTTCCCACATATGCAGAGAACTGGAACTCAGTGAAAGGATCTCTAAAGCCTTACTACTCAAAGTTGGGTCAGCAGCATCGATAAACCTAGAGGAAGAGGGTATCAATGGCTCAAGTTGGTAGTCCAGAGGCTGCGATCTGGAAGGACACAGATTTGAAGACAGAATGGGCAGAAAAATACAAGAGACTCCCATGTCCAAAATTATCAGCCAAAAGTGTGAGTTGAGGCATTGCTCAAGAAGTAAAAGGCTTGACTCATTTTCTGTTCTTTATAACAACTAAATTATCTTCAACCCTGGAAATTCTCTCTTTTGCATTGTCTAACCTGTTATCAAAGCTTTCTACTTTATTCTTCATCTTCCTCCCTTATTTTTGATGCCTTGCATCTCTTGTTTTAGATCATGTATGGATTTCTTTAACTCCTTGATTTCCATTTGAGTGGTTAGCTCAGCAGCTTTAATCTCTTTGGACATTTGTTGAAGTTTGGTCACCTTTTTGTTTGTGGATTCTATGAATTCATCCATTTTTCTTTGAAAAACCTTTATTATGGCCTCTTTTATGGCTTCCCCTTTTTCACATATCACCTGGTTTATGGTTTCCTCTTGTTTATCTATGGCTTCCTCCCTTATCTGTTTATGTTTTCATACTTTTCATTAATTATGTTTATCAATTGCATTTGTATAGCACTTGGAACACTCTCCTCTAGATTTGCCACTGATTGCTCCATTACCTGTTTATATTGGGTGGGAGATGCTATTCCTAGATTTGACATTTGTCTTGAGTTTCTTGTTCTGCCCATTTGAAAATGGGAGCAAGATTAATACTAAACAAGATTACAATTTTTCATATATAACCAACGTAAACCTCTTTAGCTGGCTGACAATAGATGTTCACAATTTTAGATTGGCATTATCACTCTTTCTTTTTTTTAACTTACAAGCAAATCTAATACCACCACTGATTACCGATTTATGACCAAAACAATAAGCTCCTCAATCCAATCTCTATTGTATTTAAGTCCCTCTGGACCTAGAGTATAATTGAACACCTAGATATACAGTATTTCTCAACAACCATCAAATGTAGATCCATGCATTATAAGAGTTGAAGGATGAACAGAGGACCAGAGATAGAAAAATAGTATGAAAGACAACAGGGGAGGTAAGAAAAGAATAATGTAGGAGTGTAAGATTATTATAGTAATGAAGAAAAGGTATAGCATAAGGATAACTGACCTAAGGTGATAGACAGATAGAATATTTGAGTACAAAGTTTAGAAAAAATTAGGTAAAACATATGAAAATAAAAAGAGTAATGAGAAGAGGGAGGTAGACATAGGAGAGTTCAATGATAAAAAAATTTAAAAAGAAAAAGTAACAAAACAACTTAGAAAAAAATCATATTAAGTGAAGTAAGCCAAACTCAAAGGAACATAGGCTCAATAGTCTCCCTCATTTGTCATAATCAGTAGAAACCTTGGGCTCTCCTAGCAGAGATTTACAATAGAACAAAATCTAGAGACATTAGGACAAATAGTATGACACTAAATGAGAAGGAAACAAAAGCCATATAATGAGTGACTGCAGTCCTTAATGTACTATATTATCTCTCATCTCTTTTTCCATCCCTTGGTTATCTCATATTGTTACAATATTTCACCTGTTATCTGTTATATTTTATATGTGCTTAATTGGTTATTTGAAATTGGATAGGGAAGGGGGGGAATCAAGATAAGCGGGAGGAGGGTGGGAGGGAAAGGGAGACCATGTCACAAGAAAAGGTATCAATGTTTGTGAAGTTATGTACCTTCTATCTGGTGAATATAATGTAACCCTTCTATTAATCACAATAAAAAAATAAAAAAAATTAAAAATTTAAAAAAGAAGTAAAAGGCAAGCTGAGCAATCAAATCAAGAGTCCCTGAGTATGAACATAAAATAATAATAATAGCGATGCTGTGGCTGATACCAGAGGACTTATTAGACGGCCATAATCCTGGGTCCCATTTCAGACTCACAGATCTGCATTTTAATACAATTTTCAGGGCATCTGCATGAATATTAAAGTTCAACAAATCTTATTTTAAAATCCTTCCTGGAACCTGGTTACTAGCTCTATTAAGGGTCCCAAATAATATAAAAGAAGGATTCTCATCCTCAAGGGAGCTTCCCGCTGGACCACAGGGATGACTGGTATATATGAGGCGCTTCATGATCAGGCCCATCCCTGCTCTGGAGACTGATTTGACTGGGAAATAAGGGGTTAGGGAAGCAGTGTTCTGGGAGAAACAACATAGGATTTGAACTCAAATAAACCAAGGTGGGTTTTGATAGCTCTACCTCTGCCTCCTGATGCCTGGGAGGTAGGAGTAAAACTGGGACCCCTTAGGCTCTTTGGGTAAACATATAAAATGGTTAGCACTGGAAGCCTCAGTGGTTCACAATTCTCAATGCCCTACAGGAGGAATTGAGGGTTTAAAAAGAAACCAGTGATTTGCTGCTCTGTTATCAGAGTTGGGTGCAATTGGCCCATGATTGGTGTTGGACATTAGTATCACTTCAAAGTTCCTCCTATGATTCCATTGTATATCAGGAATTAAATTCTCTTATCTTCCTCTTAAGGGCGGTGGTGATATACACATGAAATAGCTCATGGCCATATCTGGCACAAGGGAGTGTGTTATATTTCTCTTCCCTGGACGGAATGCCTCTACATCTACCAGCCCCAAGGCAGATGGAAAAGGGGCACTAAGAATTCTCCAGGGAAAGCAAGATGTCCATAAATCCCTGCCTCGAGGTTCTCACTGAAGTATTTTCACTTGCTAAGTTTTAAAAAGTAAGGAATAATCAAGTGGCTATGTGGCTCCAGGGGTAGAGCAGTAGCCTTGAGCTGAAGAGCTAAGTGACAGTGCCCAGGCCCAGAGTTCAAGCCCAATGACCGACAAACAATAACAACAACAAAAATCACAGAAAATTCCAGGCCCTGAGTTCAGCATACCGGCATCAAATAAATAAATAAAAATAAATAAAAATAAGTAAGGAATAATCAGACAACATTGTCCAAAGGCACTCAGCTTTAAGTTACAAAACTTTTTTATATAACCCTCCCTTCTCTGCCCCCACCCCAAATAAATCATTTTTAAAGTCACCTACCTCCTTTAATGTCCCTTGGAGCTGATAAATCTTCCTCAGGACATGAATCCTACAGATCCTGACAGTCTTTTAAGTTACAGATTGCCCTTCCCCAGGACAGCTAATTACAATACCTGGTTGCAATTAGTAGCTTCCATATTGTATACTGTGAAGAAATGCTTCCCAGTGGTGACCACTGAGCTGCCTCCACACCAGGGCACCATAAGTTCTGAACTGTCAAGCAAGCTCTCAGAGAGATGCCAATGATTCCAATGATTCCATACCAAAAATAAAATCCCCAAAGAAACAGAAATGTTTTTGCTTAATTGTTATATAGATAGTAGATGCATTTAGCCAAAGAAATGTGTCTTTAAAGGACCAGCAATATATAGAGATGGATAAAAATCAATAGTAAATCACTCTTTTCTTACCAAGCAGCTATGAATAAACTCTCTCTGTTTTCAATGTGTCTAGCTCCATCGGAGCTTCTGGTAAGAAGTGCCATGGAATCTTAGAGTTTTCTCCCTGCTTGCTTTCTCTTTCCTGCCTATTTTTGTTCAATTTCGCCCTCGTTACAGAATTATGACAAAGATCAGGTGATCTGGTTTCTGGGCCATATAAGGATGATTGGTTGAGCTAACCAATGCTTTCTTGGTACACTCAGAAATCTCTGCTACAATTCTAAACTATGTAGCTTAACAACTGCTATTTTGCCACATTCTGATTCCTTTTCTTCCTTTCTAATTCTCTCATTTCTCCACATAGTCCTCACAAACCCCAATTATATGGTGCATTGCAGATTATGCAGTATGTATTCAAATGAGATCAAACCTGATAGATTACATAAGCTATTATACGAAGGGGAAAAAATGAGGCAGAAATGTATTTATTTGTCCAAAGGTCACACTGCAAGAAACAGGCAAGGGATGTACTCAAAGTGACAGGAGAGCCTAAAAGTTCTTGCACCCTACTTCAGTCATCACCTTATCAGATTCTCATTGATGCTTCCCATATGTCATACAAGCTCTTCCCTGCGCAATGCTACCTGTATGTGCTGCAAAACATCTCTGCAGGTACTTGATCCTTTCCCTGAACTGAAGATCAGAAGATTTGCTCTCACAAACGAGGATGTTTTTTCCAGCTTGATTTGTCATTTGGCCTCTAGTTCAGCTGTACCAAAGACAAAAAGAGGTTGTGGACCTCAGGGTGAAAGAAAGGGAAAAGTGAGAGGATTTTTCTCCTATCTTTTCATTCACATATACCAAGTCTAGCTATTTCTATACTCTCTGTGTTATATACTCTCTTTCTCCCATCCTCCCTCCCTCCTCCCTTCATCACACCCTCCCTGCCACCCCCCTCTCTCGCCCTCTCCCCACACAGCTTGTTAAAGTGAAGCTCACCCATGTAACACACTTGTCCCTTTAATGTTCGAAGGGATGTGAGCAAGGTTCTTATTTCCTGGTATGACCTCAATAGATATAATTACTTTTCTATTTTTTGTTCATTTTTAATGGGCTGTATGAAAGTAAGAAAGAAAGATTAAAACTTAACAGGATACCATTACTTCCCAGTGCCACATGCCTTTCTATCAATTGTAGAGATCTTATAATAGAACATTATCATTCTTTTACAAAGAAAGAAAATGATAGAGAGGTGAGGTGACTTGCCCAAGGGCTCACAGCCACTAAATGGAACAGTTACATAGGAAA
Source organism: Megascapheus bottae (assembly GCF_031878675.1). Taxonomy (NCBI): domain Eukaryota; kingdom Metazoa; phylum Chordata; class Mammalia; order Rodentia; family Geomyidae; genus Megascapheus; species Megascapheus bottae. The sequence goes on from NC_143510.1 coordinate 22,693,854, forward strand.
GTAGGCCATGTTTTATCTTATATTGTGTATGGGGGGGCAGGTTATGAAATAAAGACTGGGATGAGACTGCCATTTTCAGCAACAGTAGAGATGATGTATCATACAACTTCTTGTAGAACTGGCTTGGAATTTGTTTTCACAATCCATGAGTTATGTAAGAAGAGATCAGAAATATAAACTATAAATTTAGTAAAAAATATATTATCTGATCCTACTTTGTGAGACGCCACAAGTAGTACCAAAACCCTACATCCTGCCTGAGGCCAACTGTCTCTGCCTGTTCCAGCTGCTATGACAAAATACCATACTAGTGGTCTAGGTTGCTTCAACAGTAGACATTTGTCTCTTACTCACAACACTGAAGGCCAATTAGTGTAAGATCAACTTGACACCCTTGCTTGGTTTTGAGGAAGGCTGTTTGGCAGGCTTGCTGACAGATACCTTTTGGCTATTGCCTAACACAGAGAGCTGAGGTTTTGGTAGATTGTTTCTTTACTTATAAACCCATCACAGGGGCTCTTCTCTCATGACCTTTTCAAATCCCATAGGTTTCATCTCCTAATGCTGCCATGTAATTATTATTGTGAATATTACTGTTTCAACATAGGAACTCAATCAATACATGAATTTGGGTGGGGCCCAATTTTTCAGCCTAGAATATGAACTCATGTCTTCTAGGCATCATTATTTGATGAGGGAAGACAAGGCAGAATAAATGGCTATGAAATAGTTTCAGTTTTTGTTATTCATTCTGAGTTCTCTAAAACCAAAATATAAACACCTTAGGTCTTTTTAAACCTTTGAATTCATTTTCTATACAACCTAGAATTTGTCTTCTAGCATTATAAATAATTTCCACTTGTAAAATAGCCCCCCCAAAACCCCATAGTCTCTGTAAAGAGCTTTGTAATAAGGCTCAGAAATTCTGAATGAAAACTTGTTAAATTAAGAAAGTTGTTTCAATCATCAGAAGCTCCAATATCTCTCCTATAAATAGGAATAATCATGCTTTTATTTAACCTCATGAAATGGGTCATTTCTGAGGATTAAAAAAAAAGCAAAATGTTGACACACTTTGAAAAACACAAATGGTTATGTAAGTGTGAGAAACCATGTTTATCAAAGCACATTTACATTCATGATGGCATTTTATCCCGAGAGCAAGCAATCTGCCATGAGTATTTCCCTGCCTCACCAGGGAAATGAGTGAGTATTAAAACCAAAAAGGTATAGAATCATTGTGCAAAAATCTTGCAAATATTCACCCAAATTGACTACCTTCTCTGTTGCCATCACAGATGATGACCCTCCCCCCCCCTTTGGATATTTATCTATCTAGGAAAGAAGGAAAGAAAAGGTAGAAAGAAGGAAGTTTGTGTTTCAGGAGCAAAAAGGTTATTTCTCATCTCATCAGAAATGTTCTAGCTGTTGGGAAAACATTGGCCATTAGGCATGGGTCTAGAAGCCAGCGGCCTTCCATCTTCTCTGATCCCTAAAACCCATTAAAAGTAGCAAATTCAACACAGATCTCTAAGTGCCTGGTGGCGAGTAGAGTCCTAAAGATGCAGACAGAGCAGCAGTGTTGATCCATTAAAAACTTGCAATCCACTAAGCCCTGTCCACAGTCACACTGCTTGTTCTTCCCTGCAGGTCACATGCTTTGGAGCAGACAGCTTTTCCTCTGAACATCAGTACTGATAGTGCAGCTGAGACTTCCTCAGTGACCTTCCTCAGGTTGCTTTCCTTCCTCTCAAATAACAGAAATGTGATATAAAAGTGAGAAAACAAAAGACAAAACCGAATGATTGGTAAGGAGGAGAATCCCAATGCATTCCTTCTATGCTTTGTGTAGAGGCTTTGGTAATGAGAGAATGTCCTGGAATAAAAGACAAATCTTCTACTTTAAAGTCTGTATAAACCTGCAGTTCGCATTCAATGAGGGCTGACTTCCAGCTGAGGAGTTTAACACTGTGACAGAGTAGAGTGTCTTCTTTTTTTCAACCCTAGCAATTTGGTTCAAGCATGATCTCAACCACTTGCAGCTTTGATATTTCTAGCCTCCTCTTAGGCTGTACTTTTTGTTTTCTTAATGTCACCAATCATGTGTGAAATTCTGTTGCAAAACTAATCTTTGTGGGAAATGGTATGTAATGACTTCTTTAAAGAGAGACAGATAGAATGAGTGGGGGCAGTGACTACGACCTTTGTTGTTTAGGTACATGTTTTTCATAGTGTAATATAAATGGAAACATCCCTTTTTCAAGGTCAACATAGAAATGGGTTTTTGCTTGCACAACCTTCAGGCTTTCCGAAGCAAGAGACGTGTTGAGAATGATCTATATGGCTTGATTTCTAAAACGTACATTGTATATAATAATGGTCATACTTGAAAGCCCGCTGTGCTCCAAAATAATATCTATCTTTTTAAGTCAATAGTTAAGTGTTAGTGTCTAACTGATGTGAAAAGATTCAGGAATCTCTAGAGGCTATGAGTGAGAAAAAATGTTGGGGTATTTATGTAACAAGGTGCTATTTGCTGTATAATGTTTAACACACACACACACACAAACACACACACACACACACACACACACACACACACGCAAACACAACCACCACACTTAGCAAGGGAGGTTTCACTCAAAAGCAGCTGTGACCACATCAACAAGAAGGGAAGTTAGAAACCACTAATTTGAATTTTTATTTGGGTTTTTTTGGGAACAATTATGCCACCCACCAAAGAGTAAATCTGTAAGACTTCATTATCATTATCTCATGAATTTTGGAACTTATCGCTTAAATAAACTTATTTCCATATAATTACAGCATCGAAGGAGGTTGTTGAGAGAAAGAGAATGAGAGAGAGAGAGAGAGAAAGAGAGAGAACAACTTGTTTTTGTACTTAAAGTCTGTATTAAAGAATCTGTATTACTGGTATCCTGCTCAAATCTTAAATGATTTGGCTTCTTAAAACAAGAATTTTATTTGGATTTCAAGAGCTCTTGGGAAAGAATCTGGATGATCCTGAAATTCTCAGATTTCAAGTTTGTTATATGACCCTCCCCAACTGTAATCACTTGTCCCAGTCTTCACATCTGTTATTTAGTTATTTGGTTATTTATTTAATATCATTCAGACTCTCTTATAAGAAAATTTACCAGTAGTGACTACAAACATTAAAATGGGAATTTGGATACACAATGTCCTCCTCAAATCATTCTTTTCTCTTGTCAGTCAAGACAAAAGAATTCTGTCACAAGTCACGCAGCACAAACTAGATTTAAATATTTTCACAAAATGTCTTCACACAGAGGAGTGGGTTCTAGGTGCTGATGACTCCTGTATATAATCCTAGCTATTCAAGAAGCTGAGGATTCCAGTTCAGAAACACATCCTAGCAGGAAAGGGTATGAAACTTTTTAGCTCCAATTACCCACCAAACTGCCAGAAATGGCATTGTGACTCAAATAGAACAGTAGCGGCCTTCAGTGCAAAAGCTAAGAGAAGGTACCCAGAATTCAAGCCTCACTACCGACAAGAAAGAGAGGAAGGAAGGAAGGAAGGAAGGAAGGAAGGAAGGAAGGAAGGAAGGAAAGAAGGGAGGGAGGGAGGGAAGAAGGGAGGGAAGGAGGGAGGGGAAACAAAGAGAAAGATGAAAAGAGAGAAAGAAAGGAAAAGAAATAGAAATAAAGAACAAATGAAAGAGAAAGAGTAGGAGGTAGAGAAGGAAAGAAAGAGAGAGAGAAAGAAAGAAAAGAAATGAGAGACAGGAAGGAAGGAAGGAAGGAAGGAAGGAAGGAAGGAAGGAAGGAAGGAAGGAAGGAAGGAAGAAAAGAATTACTCAGTTGTTTTTGGATGCTTCCTTCCCATAAATTTGCCTAGTTATTTTTCTGACAAACTTCATAAAGGTGGAAGACAATGACCCAGCCATAGCCAATGTACAAATGTTGACTGGAGAATGCAATAACTATCTCAAGAAAAAGCAAAAAAGACCTTTCCAGGATTGTACACAAGTGTCTCCTACACACAGAAGCACTAGAATATGAATTAAAAGTTTCCTCCTCCTTGAGGTAATTTTTTATGACAATCATACCTTCAAGCATTTTTCTACTTCTCTTATGGTTGTGAAGAGCTAGCTGTCCACAACAGCAAATTGAACTTGAGTATTGCAGTCATACTTTGTAAACTTTGTCCTTTCTGTGCTGCTTTTAGTTAATATGCCATTCACAGCAACTGGTCACATTTACAGTGACCAGTGGTATTTTTCTTAGATTTGCTCATTTGTTTAAGGCATGTAATTGCATGTTTCAGGAGGATTCTCATGGAGCAAACCCCAGGTTCACTCTGTCTACATGAGCGACATGGGTCTGAGAACATACTGATTTTTGGCCACATCAGTATTTCCTGGACATACCCAGCCTTGTGCCTTCCACCATGGTAACAGGGAGTGAGGCATAGAATCTCTTTGGACAGCTTGGGCCACTTGTGTATCACTACCACCACTGATATGGCCTATTCTACATCCTGTAGAGAAAGGGATCAGGCCAGATGAGAAGGGATGGTGATTCAGATAATATAATGCGGAGAGCTAGGGACAGGACAGAGATACACACGTCATCCCAGAGGGATGCCCTCAGCAAATGACCTGTCCTTCACTCCAACACAACCCCCATCACCCAAATGGAACCTGGCAGGGCTCCCTTGCTACAGTGACAACCACCCATAGACATTCTACTTGTATGGAGGCAAAAGCCTGCCAGGTGCCTTACTCTTATTTTGGATAAATTATTAACTGACTATTCATCCTCGGCATATGTGTTTTTTAAGTGTAGAGTATTTATGGGGGCAGGGAAGGGTACAGCACCAGAACTGGTTATTTTCTCCCTTCCTTTCATGGTAGATCCCAACCAACCTGCTGACTGAGAATATTTGCCCCTCCTTTCTCGCCTGTGAACCTCATATTTAACTCTAAGTAATGAATGCAGAATCAATAGAATAAGCAACAAAAGTATCCACGGTGACTGAACAGCAAACTCTTAAATCACGGAGCTTCAAGTGCAAAGGAACAATTACTACAAACACTGCATTACAATCGCAATGGGTGATAAGAGGAGGCTTAGGTCATTAAAAGGGTCCATTAGTCTTGTAAGTCTGAGATGACACACTCAAAACATGACCTGGTCTTCAGAAATGGAAATATTACTTATACTCTCAACTCATGTACCTGTACACACACACACACACACACACACACACACACACATCTAGCTCTAGTGGAGCTTGAAAAGGTCTGAGTATCTGAGTATCCAGTCTCCAAAGAGAAGGATAGTTGAAAGCATTTTCAAGTATCTTCTACTCCCCTTGTGTGAGAGGATCACAGGGGAAATGAATTTATGACGGAAGTAAATGTTCCGCTGCTGTGTCAGTGACTACCTCATCCCCTCCATACCAGAGCATGACCACGCTCTTCATCTCTCCTTGCTGGGGCCACATCTACCCATCCCCACAGATTCCCAGAAAAGCCCAAGAATGCAGCAACCCTTTCTTTTCTGCTCCTGTTCTCCCCTGACTTAATAAATCATTTACAGTTAAAAAAAGGAGTAATAGCCAATTTGCCAAGTAAAAGCATTATTTTGAAAAATTAGCTGAACTAGATAAAAAAAACTAGACACACACTTACACACAGTAATACACGTCAGGCATACACATGCAACACACACACACACACACATCTGCATGCACACACATCTGCATGCATAGACTTAGAGCTTTGCAAACATTAGATGCTACTTAATTTGAATATGCCAGGGGTGTTCTGTTCCATTCTTTCTGCCTTAGCTCTTGTACCATGTATTTTATTAGAGACAGTTGGGCTTCCAGAATTCTGAATGTCTAACAGCTTGAGAGAGGGCCTGTATATAGCATATCCTGAAACAAACAGCATTCCTAAATACACATCATTTCCTCCAAGAACAGAAAAAAAGAAAAACATTCCCAGTGTGAGAATTACAGGGACACTGAACCCTGGACATGACACAGAGAGTGACTTTCACCTTGAGTTTCAAAAAGTAAAGTTTCAACTAAAATAAGTAGGACATCACATTTCAATGCATACTATTAAAAACTTGCATTATACAATGAAACCAATCACCCTGTGAATCACCCTGCTTTACCAGATAGCTGGACTAGCCTCCAGTTAATCAGAGGGGAGAGCTCAAGGAGCAGTTTCCAATTCTCACAAAATAATTCACCATAGCATGAATGCCCTTTGACCAGCACTTTCAGATTCTATTGCTTCTGGGTAGATTTACTTCTTTACCGTAAATCATATAAGGAATTTTTCAAAAGTCTGAGAACTTAAACTAGAGCTATAATCTTCCTCACCCTCCTCTTGATATCATTACAGACACTGGAAATTTATTTTTTTTAACCCTAAAGACATGATCTTCCTCATTGGACAAAAAATACATGCGTGATAAAGAATATTCTATTAGTTGCTAATAAACAAGCTTAGCACCTCCATCATTAACTCTCAGGAAAGAATGCCGCTTAACTCTGCATGCAGCTTCAATTTGGCTATGAAACGAAGATTGTCTGGAATCAACTTGTGTTATTTTAAGACTTCCTTTCTAATATGACATCAGTTAAGGGGATATCAAAGCTGCTGTCAAGACACCCAGAGACATTTACCTTCTGCGAACTAGGTGCCTTTCTAGTTTCTCAAATGTTTCCAAGGCTCAGGGGAAAAAAAAAAAAAAGAAAGAAAAGAGGAATATACGAGGAAATGAGTGCCTAATCACATCCTTATGTGTGTACCCCGCTACTGATTTGATCTGCAAGACAACTCGGGATTGAATCCCCAAAGAGAACTCCAAATTCACATGGAGCCTTTTCTGCGTCTTAGTTCAACATCACCTCCCAATCCCCTTTTTCTTCCACTGTGCCCACGAAACCTTCCAACACCAGACAAATGCTCCGCCAGGCTGAGCGGATGGCACTTACAGAAAGAAAGCATAACTTCGGGGAAGGAGAGGATTCCCTGAGTCCTAGTCCTTGGTGAAGGTTCTTAGCCGTCCTCCTTGGCAGTAAGTTGCGGAGTTACTGTCCGTGGATGTACAGCTCTCAGCCCGCTAGGGTGCTCTACTCAGAGCTCTCCACATGCTGTCTGGAAAGGCAGGCACCTCATCTGAACACGGCCACACACACACACACACACACACACACACACACACACACACACACACACACTCAACAGCACCAATATTGAACAGCTCAGAGACCTCTAAAGGTTTAGAAGGATATGCATTCAGGGGACCGCAAATGCAGGCAGGGGAGCCCTAAGGCAGAGTCTGCAGGAGTGAGTGCTCCCTGCGACCTCTCCACTGCTGGCTAGAGAACCTTTGCCCTTTCTGCCTCCGAATTAAAGGCGGGTGAGGGGGAATCCAATGTGTGGGGCAAACCTGAGCTTTCAGGCATTCGCAGGGTTGGAACTTTGTCCTCCACGCTGTGGAGTTAGCCCCTGGCGCCCCAGGGCGCCCCATTCCTTCATCTCTCCTCAATAAACAAGCCAACTTCATGCCCACAAATCAAGGCAAAGTTTATCCACCCCCTCACCCCGTCCCTTTATCTCTTCCAACTTCCAGCACATCAAAGGTGTGTGTGTGTGGGGGGGGGATTTCACAGCTCCCATCACCACCCCAAAGGCAGCCTCCAAAGCAGCCCCAGCCATCAACCAGAGATAGCAGCTTCAAGATGAAATAACAACAACAAAAGACTTGGTCAAAAGGCTAGCCTGCCTGCCAAAGAGCTCCGGGGCACCCCCAGAATTGCCATCACCCCGGTGAAATCACTCACCAAAATACATCCTGTGTCTCATGAATCGGAGAGCTGGACCCCCACCAAGGCGTGTTCGGCATCAGCTCGACGCGCCAAGCAGAGCCCTTTCATGCTCCACTCGCTGGCCTCGTCCCGGTGCCCGTGGCTGCGTTCGGTTCCCCCGCGGGCGGGCGGGCGGGCGTAGAGAGCCGGGCGCGCCGCGCCTAGCGTGCCGCCGCCGCTTCCTCCTCCTCCTCCTCCTCCTCCTCCTCCTCCTCCTCCTCCTCCTCCTCCTCCTCCTCCTCCTCCTCCTCTTCTCCTTCCTCCCCTTCCTCCTCCTTCTTCCCCCTGGCTGGATGCGCGCCTACCACCGGCCTGCCTCTGCGCGCCGCTACGATCCCCAGCGGCTGCAGCGTGCGCCCCCCGGCCGCTGGTCGCCCTGCCCATCCGTCCTGTAATCCGACTCCTCCTTGCGATGTCCTTGCCGCGCCGGTGACATCAGGACTTGGGAGTACTACAGACACCCCCACCCCACACACCCCACCCCGGCTCTCCCCACCCAAGGCTCTCCACGAGGTGCACGGATTGCCGGCTTGGACCAACCCATGGCTCTCTTGGGAAGCTTGGATGAGCCCAGAGACTTGGGATGGGGTGGGAGGGGGGCAGAAGGAGGGGTGCCCCCGGGGTTTCGCTCTTAAAGAGAGAAGGGTCTTGGATTGGAGCCGCCCGCCCGGCTGCTGCGGGGCAGGGGGAGTAGAGGGGATGCACCCCTGGACGGGAGAGGACCCGGGGGAGGAGAACTTGTTCATTCATCACACACACACACACACTTTTCCAGGGCCTCTCCCGTGCATGCATGCCGGGCACCCTTCCCCAGCCAGCACCGAAGCCTCCCCCCTTCCGAGGTGGGGAGAGTGGGAGAGGAGGGTGGGCGCCGTGCCTCTGCTCAGGGGTTGGAGGTTGGTTGATGTTATTGTGTGTGTGATTTGTGTATTCACAGAGGCATTGAAAGGGGAACTCGAGGCTGATTCTTTTGACTTCGGGAGGCTTGGATTGAGGACCCAAAGTCATGAATCCTTCAACTTTCCTGAGTTAGCTGGACTAGCAGAGATGAAGAAACATTGCCACTGAAACAAACAACAACAAAAATCAACCCTGAGGTCTCAGTTTGGGGCGTCCTATTTGCCTCTTTCTCCCTCTGTGGGGAAGAAATGGAATTCTGGGGCTGAAATGATCTTTAACTCCCTAAGAAGAGACACATTTTTTTTTTAAATTGAAATCATGTCAAGATAACTCATCCCACTAATGTGAGATAAACACTCAAGAAAAGCAAAGCGTTTGCAAAGTCTCTGGCTCCTCCGATGGTATAATGAATGGCTGCCCTTAACTTACATGGGAAAAAAAAATCCTTGAAAGCCCTGAGATGATAACTTTAAATGTTTGACATGAAAAATAAACCTGTCCAGCAAGCTCCACTGCCTCAGGACTCTTTTCTCTGAGAAGCAATTTACCTATTGGATGGGCTCTGTACATTGAAGTCATTTCTATAAGCATCTATTAAGAATTGTTGAAGATAAGCAGAGTATTGAAACCTCTGGACAGAAGCAACTGGTATATTTTTAATCTGGATTTTTATAAACCATGTTAGCAAATATTATTAGAAATATTACAATAACTCATGCTGTTTCCTCACACAAGTCAGTATCTGTTGGTGGCTTTCATGTGTATTGGTCAAGCTCATCATGACAGCTTTCAGTTGAACCTTGGATTAACAACAGCAATAAACTCTAACCCCGTACTTGCACCAAGTAGGAAGAGAACTCTGGCCACCACCAGCCTTGCTCTCTCACACTGGATTATAAGGAATTTGATACATAGGTAATCAAGTAAAAAATCAGACCCCACTTGAACACTTGAACACTTTCAGTAATGCCAACCTTTTAAAACAATTTGGGGGAGGGAAATTTAAATAATAAGGTTTTGGTATACCTTTTTCTTGTGATTAAAAATAAAGGCAATGTACAGGAAGATATATGAAAGTTTTTCTTTTTGGATATATGGAAATCTCTCTAAAGTTCAGTTAATGGCCTCTGCCTGCCTGAAGCACAAGAAACCATGTGTGATGGAACTAATTCATGCTGCTGTTTAGTTGCCTTGGCCTCCTACTGGGGCTAGGGGGCGCTGTAGTTTAATGTTAGAGGTTTTGGTCTCTGAGTTCCTGTAGTTAGAAGAGGCAGGCATTAATAATCGAATTAAGAGGAGATTTGAAGCACTAAGGGGCTGACCTCACTGTTAATCACAGCTTTTCATTTATGCGATGCGTTATACTCACCAGCATTTCATCATGGATCATCTTTCTCAGGAACAAAAGTTACATACAGAAAGATAGGCCTTATAAGAAAAGGAGACACAGACATGCTAAGCACCATTCCCAGTAAAGAGACTGTAAGCATCCTGAAAATTCCTATTAAGCATCATCCAAAGGATTTCCCTACTCAAATAAACATGCAATTTGTAATGGCTCAAGTTAAGGTCTTCCCCAAGGAAGACCACTGTCAACACAGACAAATAGGCTTACATGGCTATGACTTAAGGCATAGAGGATTTGAGGCTAGCACCAATTTCTGCTCCCTCAAATCGAGAATTGTGCTCCACCTGCAGCAGGTAGCCTCCCAAAGAATGTGGCCTCCAAGAAGCAGCAAGGGTTTTTTACAGCTAAGGAAATCTCTGCTATGGAAAGTGTTTTCCGTTTTGTTTTTTTTTTTTTTTTCTATTAAGGGTTATCCAAAAAACTGAACCCTCAGACACAGACTTAATTATATCTGGATGAAAATAAGTGATTTCTGCAATTGTATACTCTTGTTCTATCTCATTTAAAATGACTTAAGGGTGCTTGTCAAGGAAAAACACGACATGAATTTTTTCCCAACATGTCCCAAATCATCTTTTCATTCATCTGACAGCTGACAGTAACTACATACAGTTCTCTGCATGATCTTGTTTTTTTTTCTTAAACTCTACATGTATGTGAGACCAGGCCTATTTTTCTTTACGTGCATAGATAATTTGACTTAATACTTTCGGTTTATCCATGATGTTCCAAACAACAGGATTTTCTTTCTTTTTTTTTTAAAGCTGACTAGTATTCCATTGCATGCATATCTATCTATCTATCTATCTACCACCTATTTTGCTTTTGGTTGACACCGATTGCTATGTAAGAAATGTTACAATGGATATGGCAGGCGCCTCTTCTTGGAGCTATTTTGTTTTGAAGCACCATAACATCCCAATGAAACTACAGCTGATGTCATTTCGTAAGAACCTCTCAGAATATGGAAATGTCTGAAGGACAGGAAGTCGGTTTATCTCAGGCCTATCACCTGTTTGCCAGATAGAAATGCCCCTTTTCATTCCTACCAAAAAATTGTCGTCAACACAGTTGTGCTCTTTAGGTTGGGAACATCCTAGACAGGTGAGGATTTTCTCTGGACTCTTAAGATTTAGGCAGTTGTCATTTCCATGTTCCCTTCAGTCACATCCAGAGGTTCACCAGTATGGGGATCCCTTATCCCCATGTTCTTCAGCTGAAGATAGCCATACCCCATTCCTTAGCATTTCTTTACCCGCTTCCTCACTCCCTGATTTTCCTCCCTGATTGTCTTTGAGTCTTCTTTACTGAGATTCAGTCTCCATGAAGGCAGCAATCTTTAACTGTCCAGTGGTCATCTGCAATCCCTAGAAGGGAATCTGACTCTTGTTACTTCATAAACATCTGAGTTCCATCAGAGGAGGAGATGCCATCCTGATTCTGAACATCGTTCTTTTCTAGGTGTCTGCAGTCAGTCAGTTCTTTGAGGTGGATGGTGTTCTGAGAAAAGTATTTATTTACCCAGACTGAATGTATCCATGCTTCATAGCAGCTGTCTTAAATTTCCAGCAATAATGATGTCAGGTGGTACTGCAATCCACAGTTTGGGAGCTTGTTTGTCCTTTCAAATTCCAATCACTGCACACAACAGTAATCTAGCATTGAGTTGGCATAGCACAGTTATATCTTTCTCCCTTTCCCTGTGCTTCAGCTTAGTTTGCCTTTCTCTCCTGCCTATATTGCAGCAATAAAATCTTATCCAATGTTGCTGACTTGAGGCTTCCCAGTGGCCAATCCATTCTCAATATTGGATCCTCCTTTATTATCTTCTTTAAAAAGAGATGACTATGTCATTCCCCTGTTCAGTTCTCTTCAGTCTCTCCCTATTTTGCCTCCCATGGTTGATACAGCCTCTCACAAAGAGCCCTATATTTACTTCTCCTTTTGTGAGTGTTTTAACCTTTATGGTCTTTAGCCCTAATATATGACTAGAAATCTCCTGGAGACAAAACTCTCCAAACTGGTGTTGTTTCTGTTGTTATCTATTGGTGGTATTTCTTTTCAAACTTGGGGTTTCTGTTCATTCATTATATCTTCCAAGAACATGTTTCTATAAACAAGACCAAATAAGGTGCTGCTTGGATTTTTTTTCAAATAGCATACAATATGAATTCCTAACTATAATACCAAAACTTCCCTTTACTTCTCAATCAAATGAAAGAGATTGTTCTTTCTTTATCATCATGATTAACACAGATAAGTAATTAATAAATGAATAAATGCAGTGTTTTCAATATATTTTAATGCCTATTATTTTGAAGGCATTGCTCAAGAAGCTGGATAAGGAAAATTTCAGAAAGTGTGAATGGGAACCTTGTAGGTTCCATGAAAAACTAGAAAGGGCAATATGGTAGAGCTTATAGATGCTGACGAACAAAAATTTGAAGTCAAATGGATAACCCAATTTTTATCTAGTTCTATCTAAAGTCAACAGGACTTTATAAATCATTATAAACACCTTCATTATTACTTATATGATATACTTTTAAAGTAACAGTGTTTCCCATGCTATGAGAGTTACTATAATTGATGTGTGAAGGAGGGGCTTCAGGGAACAAGGATCAGCTGCAAAATGAGCAGACAGGAAGCTGATGGAGTGCTGAGACAACACATAATGGGTTAGACCAGGAAAAGCAGTGGAGGTGATGAAATGCGGTCAGATTCTATATCTATAAGAAATTGGATCAGTAGCATTTCCTGATCATCAGTGAAAGAGAAAACAGAGATTCGTGGACTGCTAGAATTGCTAGGATGGTGTTTCTACCAACTTTTGTATGGACAAATCGGAAAAACACGCATGGGTGAATGTTTGGAAATGGTCAATATGGATCTTGCCTTTCATTCATATGGATGGTGATGTGATCGTGATTTATAGAAGCTTGGAGATGCTGATTTGAGGTAAAGGAGATGGTTGGGGTTTTGTATTTGTTCAGAAGTCACCTTTTGCAGATGCCAGTTAAATCTGTAAGACTAGACAATGCTATAAGGGAAGGATGGAAAGGATAAAGAGAAGAGGACCATTACTGAAGCCTGGCATATTATAAGAGCAAGAGGACAAGTCTCTGAGTATTTGATGAATGAATGGCTGTTGAAAGCATGACAACTTGTTGAATAAACAGTGTTGATATGTATGACGTGTGAATGAAAGTTATTTTAAGCATGAATTGGCCTCCAGTATACCATCAACTTCAAGTCAAAACCACCTGAGAAGGGAAAAAATAATTTGTCTACACAACAACAAATATTAAATTCAATTCATAGATGCAGTATTAGGATGAATTTTTTGAGTATATGTAGGCAATGTCATAAATTTGTACAGAAAATTCTTTCTGAGATTCTTACAATGCTTCTGTGGAAATTCAATAACTACAGATCTTACTAAAACTATGATAAAATTAAATTAGTTAAATAACATATATCTAGATTTGTAGTCCTTTAAATAACACATATCTAGATTTGTATTCCTTTAAATTTAGCAGCCAGCTTTTGTAGGTGTGGTCTTGTCTTTCCTGATATACATAATTAGCAGGGGCTGTTTGAAAAATGTTTATTAAATAACATTAGTGGTCCTCTCAGAATTCTTATATTAGACCTCTTTGTTGTCTATAAATGTTGGTTCATTTAAAATAAAAATGTTATTGGTTAGCCACATTCCAGATACTAAATTACAAGAATTCAATCACAACAAGCTTGCACTCTATATGTGTCTAGATTTCTGTATATCTGATAGGATGTGAAACTATCTACATTTCAGACACAGGATAGGGTTGAATTCATTCTTCATTTCACTTATGCATTTGTCACATTGTATTAATTATCTCTCACAGTTCAGCAGACACAAAGGCAAATGCATACCTTCCACTTTCATGCCATGTCTAGTGCCTCAAGTGAAAGCAAATAGGCAACAATTTTATTGAATAAATAAATTTCTCAAAACTCTTCTACCTCTTAATTATGCTCACTATTGATAACAGTGAGGGTGGAGTTATAGTGGACACACATTGCCAAGAACTGGGGTGGATGACTGAAAGCAGAGGTAATTTTGAATGTATATGTATATATATATTATATATGTATATCATCATCATCATATGTAGATTTAAGAAGCTGCAGCACTTGAGCTGGAGGGAGACTCTCTCTCTCTCTCTCTCTCTCTCTCTGTATATATATATATGTATATATATATATATATATATGCATTTTTCTTCCTATTCATGGAAACTTATGATAGAGTTGATTTTAAAAAGTAGACAAGCAAGAGAACTTTCTAGCATCATGACAATGTACCATCCCAAGGTGGCACAGGGTATCCCATGCTGGGAAAGAGAAAGCAAGTGCATTACATCGCTTTGTATGAAGCCAACAGAATTCAATCACTGGAACGCCATCCCAGTGGAATTCCTAATCCTAACCCTCCCAAAATCTACACCACAGTTACATTCACTTTCCACCTCTAACTACCTCACCATGGTGACTGAATTTCAACACTTGAGCCCAGCTGGGTAGTACCTGCCTGCAATCCTAGCAGTGGGGAGGTGAAAGCATGGTATTACAGGTTTGATGCCAACCTGGACTACATAGTGAGACCCCTTACCTTTAAGGTAATTAATTAATTAATTAAGCACATGGAAGCTTGTAAGTACACCCTCAGTCTGTATCCAAATGACCCAAATGATATAAAAATTCAAATTTGCACTTTAAAACCATATCCTCAAACCATAGAGATATTGTAAACAAAAAGTTTTGCTTTGAGGTCATTATAAATAATGGTTACTTTAGAACAAACACCATGCTCATCTCAAAGTGGATCTGATAACCAAATAGCTAACAACTGACTGACAGGTTGATCGAATTTACAGTAGGAACACATTGGACAAAAAGATGATTGCTGGCCTGAGAGGGAAGCAGCAAGATAACATGGGAGCTATCATGCTATTAAGAACCCAACACAATTTCCCACTTGTAAGGTGTTTATTTCTGGAATTTTCCACTCAATATTTTTGACTAAAACCACAGAAAGTGCTAATGGGTTGGTAGATATTG
Organism: Megascapheus bottae; assembly: GCF_031878675.1. Classification (NCBI taxonomy): domain Eukaryota; kingdom Metazoa; phylum Chordata; class Mammalia; order Rodentia; family Geomyidae; genus Megascapheus; species Megascapheus bottae. The sequence continues at coordinate 22,709,143 of NC_143510.1, forward strand.
TTGTAAGCTCTTCCAAAAATGTCCTTTCTCTATTCCCCTTTATCTATTTGCTTATCTTTTTCAAACACTCAACACTGTTCAGTGTTCAGACAGGTTTTCTAACATAGCTTTCCAGAGTTTAGGTTTGCCATATGCATTCCGTATGTGAACTTTTCATCATTTGTTGAGTAAATTTATTGCAGCATTTAGCTGGGTTATGTTTCAAAGACCAACTCAGTTACCAATAGATTCTCCCTCCCCCCTCCCTCATTTGGAATCTGAGAAAATTCTTTGAATGTTCTAACACATACCAGAACATAGCATATTTCCAGGGTAGACAAAGTGAACAGAGTGGGTGACTGCAGCATGCTACTAATACAAGACAAGGTGTCAGATTCAGAAAGCCAGAGCAGAACTTGGCTGGAAGGAGACAATGGCCAGAGAGAGCAGATACAGAGTAATTTTAGGGTAGAGAGAGAGGTCCCAAAGTTCCAAGGACCTCAGTGGTGGTGAGTCAGTCATCAAGAGACCAATCAAGATTTCTTGTGGGCAAGGCCGGAAAGGTGGTAAATATGGAAGCCACATGTCAGAGTTGAGAAGACCAAATTCAGGCACAGATTAAATTCAGAGTCTCCTACATGTCCTCTTAGGTAGATCCTTCATTTTTGTTGCTAGTACTGTTATGTTACTATTACTAGTATTACTGATGTTATTATCCTTAAGTAGCTATAAGGATCCTTACAGGTACACCTATATTCATGGATTGTCCTGGTGGCTTATATAAAGAAGCAATGCAAACTTTCTGGAGATTCTCAGCTAATCTCCCTTCTCTCTCTTTATCTTCACATCGTCAGTCCTTTCTGGAAACTGTGTCCATTTTGCTTATCCGCTAATCCATGTGTCCTCTTACTTTGTGCCTGCTAAAAATAAAATAAATGAGCAATCTTAATGTTTGTCCTCCTCAGATCATGTGACCTTGTGCTTCTCTTCAATGAAATCAAATTATTTCAACAGTTGCCATAAGGAAGTCATTCGCTTTGAATGTTTCAGCCAGGCTTGCAGAGCCTTTGGTTATCTTAATTGAAGAAATGAACTATATATCCAAGGATATATATATATAAAAGTGAAAGGTGACAAAAGGGACAAGTAAATACCTTGATATGCATATAGAAGGGGTTGGTAAATGAAGATGGGATGAGATAGAAAAGCTTGGATAGTTCAGGCAAGAGGGAAACCTCGTGTTCTCTCTTAATTCTAACTAGAAGATTCATGTAATATTTCAAAAGCTGACACATGACATAGAACTCAGGTAAGGTTGTGCATGATGCATCTAGGAGACCAGGAGGAGCATTTTGAGTTTTTAAGTAGAAGGAGTTTCTCTAGATCTTTGAGAAAATCAGGCTGCATAGAAAAACACAGAGGCCAATCAGATGTGATGTTTCCGTTCCTTGTTAAAGGATTTGAATTTTATTTGACAGGTAAGATAGGATGAACAGATACACAAATGAACTTTAGAATGTTTCCAAGGATGGGGATATATTAATATGCCTCAGAGGACATTTGGTGACAAAATAACGTGAAATAATACTTCTTGGGTGGCAGGCTGAAAGATCTTCTACACTCCAGAGGTTTCCTTTTCTTTTTTAAAAAAAGCAGCAATCTGAGAATCAGCCCTCCCTACCCCAGCTCCAAAACAAATATGCTAGCAAAAAGAATAGAAGAAGTAAACAGTATTCTAATGCATTTCTTCTCTTGCCTTAGAACAACATAAAAACGTAGATCTTCTAAGACAAATGGAGTAAATAAAGTTCGAGTAAATTTGGATGCTTTAGGTCATGGCACTCCATTTTCATATGTGCTGTGATACTATCTAGCATGAGCAGAGAAACACAACAGCTGCCACGTTGATGGTGTAGGAATGAATCCACACGGAAATTGAACGTGTTTTGCAAATGTGCGTAATGCTCTGCCCACAGCCAAATGCAGTAGGTGGAAATTTGCTTGGCTTCCTCTATCAGAAATGTCCAAAAATACATAAAGGAAATGTGTAACTGGAAAACAGAAGCATTACAATGTCTGCACATTTCTAATTATGTTTCATTCTCATCCTGGCTATATTCAAACATACTAATAATACTAAGGATTCATCAGTGATCGTGTATGTGTGTGTGTGTGTGTGTGTGTGTGTGTGTGTGTGTGTGTGTGTGTGTAAAATAAAATGACCTCATGTGATTTTTATCCTCAACTCAAAAGTATCAGTTGTCAAAATCTACAGTATTTGTCACCATGAATACCATTTAACTGCTATCTACCCCCAAAGGAATTCTGCACAGCCACATGTGAATACAGCTGGAGGAACTTAATTAATCTTGTTACTTCCTTGATGCTTTTCATTATTTTCCCTGTTCTCTGATCAACCCACCTTCTCCTTATTGTAAATGGCTACCCATAGCCTCTTGCAAAAGTATTTCCAAAAGGTAAACAAAGACTCACCTGTGTGGTAAGTAGGCTTGGATTCTGTCACTGCTCCTCTGACAGAAAGGCGATTCTCAACAGTCATAATAAAAGACAATGTAAATTGTCTCCAGTGAAGAAACTTCTTGAAACTATGCATAGATGTGTACTTGAAAGGAAAGGTCATGCTTTGTATTCTTTTCAGAATACTGATGTGTAATTCACATTAGGACTGTGAATATTTTCATTCACCCACTGGAAACCAGCTCAGATGATAGGTTTAACCAAGGGGAGAAAGAAGACAACAACTCTATAATAGTGTTGGGAGCCGGCCCCCTTATGTCTTATTTATTATGTTTTTTTTTAAGCTTGGTTTTAAATGTCATTTTATGTATATGGATTTTAGTGCTGACAGCAGTTTAACTCACTGAAAAATAGAGTGGTTTTAGAAAATGTCATCACATCTATTAACTGTATATGTAAATTTATAACTATCAGATAATCAGAGACTAAAAACATGAGTTCAATAGCAACTAGCAAGGCAGGTTGCTTGAGGTGAACTCTTATGAAAAAAGATAAGAAACTAATGTGGCCTCTTTCCTCATGGAGCTTTTATTCCCCTGTATTTACATCCTGTATAGGCCCTCTGAAAGAAACTGATCTGTGAAAACAATGGCATGGTGTTAAATGACTACTTTGTGTTCCAGCTTAGCTCATCCATCAGCAAAGTGGCTTCTGCTTCCATCTCCAGCCACACATTCTTGGAGAAGTTAGCTGCCAAGCTATGTGGAACTTCAAGAATCTCTGTATGAAGAATAGAAAATTCCAGCCAGCAGCCAGCATCAATCACTGTGTCAGTAGACACCCTGTAAGTGGACATTTCATTCCATATCAACGTCAGACAACTTCAGCCATGAGCCACTGACATTTTCACTGTAATTTCCTAGCAGACACCCAATAAGAGCCACCCAGCTAGTGCATTTCTACATTCAAGACTTGGCAACAATCAACATGGCCATATACGGGGGGAGGACATGAGGTAGCAGTATATTTTGCGCTCAATATATTCTTACAGAAGGAATTAGGGACTAGGAGGATTAAAAAATGTGTGAGACAGATCTATGGCTACCTAATCTTTGACAAGGGAGCCAAAAAATAGAATGGAAGAAAGACAGCCTCTTCAACAAGTGGTGCTGGAAGAACTGGTTGAGCACCTGCAGAAAACTAAAGTTGGACCCTTCTTTGTCACCTTGCACTAGAATTAACTCCAAATGGATCAAAGACATCGAGGTTAAAGCCAACACACTGAAAACTTTACAAGAAAGAATAGGAGACACACTAGGCATCCTTGGCACAGGTCTAAACTTTCTCAACAAGGACCAAGAAACACAACAAATCAGAGAAAGGCTGGATAATTGGGACTGCATTGAACTGCAGAGCTTCTATAAGGCAAAGGCTATAGCTAGTAAATTAATAAGGAAGCCTACAGAATGGGAGATCTTCACCAACCATACAACGGACAAAGGCCTTATATCTAAAATATAGCAACAGCTCAAAAAATTGAACCGATCCAAAACTAATCTCCAAAGTAACAACCATCCCATTAAAAGATGGGCCAAAGACTTAAAGAGAGTCTTCTCTGAAGAAGAAATAAGAATGGTGTATAGACACATAAAGAAATGCTCAACATCTCTGGTCATAAAAGAAATGCAAATCAAAACAACTCACTCCAGTTAGAATGGCCAGGATCAAGAAAACTAATAACAACAGATGCTGGAGGGATGTGGCCAGGAGGGATCACTACTATACTGTTGGTGGGAGTGCAAACTCGTTCAACCACTATGGATAGCAGTATGGCAGTTCCTCAAAAGATTAAACATAGAACTCTCCGATGATCCAGCAATTCCACTAGTTGGCATTTACCCAATTGTTCAGAAACAAGGGCATGCTAAATCCACTAGCACAATGATTTTCATTGCAGCACTATTTACCATAGCAAAGATATGGAACCAACCCAGATGTCCCTCAGTTGATGAGTGGATCAACAAGATGTGGTATTTATACACAATGGAATTCTATGCTGCTGTCAGAAAGAATGACAATGCCCCATTTGTTAGGAAATGGAAAGACTTAGAAAAAATCATATTAAGTGAAGTAAGCCAGACTCAAAGGAACATAGGCCCAATGGTCTCCCTCATTTGTCATAATCAGTAGAAACCTTGGGCTCTCCTATCAGAGATTTACAATAGAACAAAATCTAGAGTCATTAGGCCAAATAGTAGAACATTAAATGTAAGGAACACCTGGATAAGGAAACAAAAGCCATATAATGAGTGACTGTTGTCCTTAATGTACTGTTATCTCTCATCTTTTTTGCTTTCCCTTGGTTATCTCATACTGTTACAGTATTTCACTTTGTTATCTGATATATTGGATATATGTGTATTTGGTTATTTGAAGTTGGATAGGGAAGGGAGGAAAACAAGATGAGGGGAGGGGGTGGGGGAGGTAAATGGGGATGAAGACATGAGAAAGGGTATCAATGTATGTGAAGTAATGCACCTTCTATCTGGCGAATATAATGTAACCCTTCTATTAATTACAATAAAAATATATGAACAAATGTGTGAGAAATAGCATGATAGTGCCTTCTACTCACCTTCCATCGATACTAGGACTTGAGGGAAAGTGGCCCCTAGATCCCAGACTCTTCTCTTTTTACTTTTTAGCATTTATTTTCTGTGACTAAATTATTGCCCACATGACCACTTTCCTCCCATTTCAATGGAGGTTTTAAACTAGGGTTGGAAGATTATTTTATTTTACTGATGAATTCTTTCTTTTGAATTTTCCATTACTTTGGATTATGTTCAAGGATGTCTGTTATTAGCATCAGCAGGGATCTTCACAGTTCTAATCCATTCCAACCTTTGACTCACTCTGTCTCACAACCCAACTTCTTCCATTCATTTAGAGTAAGAACCCTCTCTGCCAATCACATAATTTTCCCTTGGGCTTTGGGAACCTTTCCCACACTTTGTCTTGCCTGCTGAAGCACTGATCATCTTGAGGTGACTGACTTGTAATATCTTAGCTAAATGGCTTTTCTTTTTAAAAATTAATTACAATATAACTTATAATTAGTGACTACTTTCCCTTGGCCTCAAAAACAAATGTTCTAACAAGTGTTGGTGGGAATGTGATGTAGTCTATTGTAACCTTGGTGGGAATGTAAATTAGTACAACTATTCTGGACATCTGTCTGAAGGTTCCTCAAAATAAACTAAACTTAGGTGTTCCCTAAGATTCAGCTATACCACTCCTGGACATCTACCTAGAACATCATAAACCAGAATACTGTAAAGATACTCACACAGCCATGTTCATTGTTCTACTATCCACCACAGCCAAAGTTATAGACACAGCCCAGATGCCCTATAAGAACTGCTTATATTTTAAAATGGTACTTATACCTGAGGGAATTTTAAATAGACATTCAAAAAAGTAATATGTCATTTGCAAGAAAATGGATGGATCAGGAACAAGATTTGTTAAGGGCTCAGAGAAATCAGTGGCTTCTGATACACAGAAGCTAGATCTAAAATACACCAGGAGGTGGTAAGTTATGGAGGACTCTAGGTGTTTGCACACAGTCCAACCAAAGGAGGGTACTCTTAAGAGAAAGAATACAAAGGTGCAATGCCTCTGTGCCTCTGAGCAGGTAAAACAATATTTCTCACAATGTCATGTAGCAAATGGAAAAAATAATATTCTTTATAATTTGATTAAAAATAAGTTTGGCACTCAGATTACAGTGTGAAATCACTTTGGGAAAAATTAAAATGTCTCACTTATTGTATTGTCATATTACATTTTTGAAACATCTGAGTGTATTACATCATTCAACTCTCCCTCCACAGACAGTCTTGTTCAGTTTCTGGGAATGTTGTAGGTTGCTTTCAATGGCCAGTGAGTATTCATTCAGTGCATGGAGTTTCCTTGTCAAGGTTTTGCCAATTGGAGTCAGACTCTACCCACTGATCCTCATAAGACAGCATAGCCATCTTGCAATAACTTAGGACTGATTGAACAAGAGAAGCATCCTTCAGTCCTGCATCAGAAGTCTACTTCTTTGTCTTTCCAGTGTCTTCTTTGTCTGCTTTCAACAAGCTGTCCTGGGACCTTCCTTATAAGCATCCTACAAGGTAGAATTGTGAGTCGGTGCCCTTCTCATTTAGTAGGCATTCATGAAATGCTTAGTTTTGTACATTTCAGTCCTACCTATAGATAGACAACAAAGACTGATTTCTCAAGGCAAGAAAAAGGTGACTCTCTAAGGTTACTGAAGTTTAATAAGAAAAGGAACTCCCTTTACTAAGATCTGTTGGTTTGGGAAGAAGTGTAAGGAAAGGAAAGCCCAGAATTTCAATGGATTTCCTGAGTGTGTGTGCTTTAACAGTGGTGGCTCAGAGCTGTCAAGTCTTCCAGGAGATGTTCAATCATCAAGCTCTCCTCTGCTTCAACAAAGGCTATCACTCAGCATTTTATCTTTTTCTAGACCATGTCATTACTTTGAAAAGACAATGACAGACTCACAAGGGTTTCTGTGAAATGGAAAGTTTTCTTTCACCTATGAGAAGAAAACTAGGGAACAAAAAGACTAATTAATTTGATCATGACAAGACACATTAGCTTGGAAGAACTTCCCTTGTTTTGAACATGAATTTTTTGGGGTCGCGGTGTTCCTATTAAATGAGAAAGTTATGAAGTGACTTAATACAATTGATAACACATGTCTTTAACATTCCCTCACTGTAGTTAAATACTGAGTCCATTTTCTCTGTACTTTGATTTGGAAAACTCTATGATGCAGACAAACATTTAGGGTCCATCCAAAAGGAGACAGTCACAGTAACTGCTTCTGAATTTACTCTAATTAGATTTACAAATAACCAAGTAGGAACTGAAACCAGCTGGTTTACCATCTCTCCTGAAGTCCAGTTAAAGAACTCAAATCAAACCTACTACTTATTCACTATTTTAAAAAATATTTATCAAACATTTATCAAGATGGATCCTTGGGGTCCTATTACATAAAATTTTCCTGCAAACTGAGTACTGCTATGAATGATAAGTCAATGATTATCCTGGTCTAATAAGATGGGCAGAGTGAAAGAAGCTAAAAATATGTTTAAAAAAACAGTGGCTAAAGAAAGAAGCTTTAGCGGCTGAAGGTAAAGAATGTGTTTTAAGAAGTTGCCATCTAAACTGACAGTAATGAAATTAGATTGGGAATAGTTACACAAACATAAGGCAAGCAGAGTTAGGATAGTTAGGATATGCAAAGAACCATAAGAAAAATGAAAACATAAGCAAGACAAAATGATGCTTACTATGGAGAAATGGGGGACGCGATAAAGAGCTCCAGAGGTAGACGTAGTAGTTCAGAGGCCAGGGGGATGGGATAAAAAGCGTTTCTAGGAAGTGGATGTGGCTTGCAACTGACTCTGGGTTGGAAACAGAATAGTTATTACTATATATTTTGTGGCAACAGGCTTTAATATTTCTAAAGTCATCAATCTGTAATTTCCAGGACTGGATATAGTTCCACCATGCTCAGGTTCCTTCTCATCATACTAGTCACTGAAAAGCAGAAAGCAGGGAAACTAAAGAATTTTGAATGGCTGTGCCTCTTGAGAAAAAAATGACCAGTTTAACCAGTTCTAGGGTAAATCCAGGGTTTTTGTTGTAATTTTTTTGTTGTTTTTTGATTGTTTTTTTTTTTTTAGCTGTAAAAGGTTCTGATCATTGAACACAAGAGGCTACTGAAAAGCTTTTGTCTAACAGGTAATCCAATTTAGAGACATTATATGCTCCCTTGACATGTCTTGGCAATAAAATTCATGGAGGAAAGCTGATGAGAAAAATTTATTCCTGGAGAAGAATACCTTATGGGGTTGTTGTTGTTTTGTGCTGGTCCTGAACTCAAGCCCAAGATGGTATCTCTGACCTTTTGTGCTCAAATATAGTGATCTACTACTTGAGCCATACACTCCTACCTTTTTGGTGCCTAATTGGAGATAAGAGTCTTAACGACTTCCTTGGCTAGGCTGGCTTTGAATTATGATCCTCAGATCTGAGCCACTTGAGTAGCTAGGATTACAGGTATGAGTCACTGGCACCCCATGATGGATGAGATTTTATGTAGATTCTGGAATAACTGACTCTCAAGGTCATTTTGCTTGTCAACTGTGTGCCATCATCACTACAACTTTCGCTAATCTCTTCTGCTACATTTTGGATGGCCATTAAAGATCCTCAGGTACTGAGAAATATCAGATTGGGCATGGAGGATTACAGAAAAGTAGCAAAGACAAGAATAAAATGAGATATGTAACACTTAGAAGGAGATTCAAATGGAGTACAAGTAGAATGATGGATGCTAAGAAGAGACAAGGAGAGACAAATCAGCAGAGAACCTTAAAATCAAGAGCACATAATTAAAATTGTATTCTCTAGAAAAGTCATCTTCAGCTGAAACAATTTTCTTGAAAGGATTTGTGGCAGCAAGTAAAGAACAGAGACAGATTAAGTTCTATTAATATAAACCATACCTAATCCCAAACTTGTTTCAATTTGTGGGCTCAGTGACCAGATTTAATGTGTCATGTATCACATGGTTTTTAAAGCCTATCTAGTATTCTGATTCAGGAAAAGTGGCTAAATTGTGTATGAACATCCCTTCCAACGCACATACACACACACACACACACACACACACACACACATGCACAAACATGCACATGCACATTCACACACACTTACTGTTGAAGCTTGAACTGAAGCAGAAGTTAATGGTAGATGTTGAGATTCTTTAGGAAACCACAGATCTTATAGAAATGACGGTCATGTGAGCTAGCCATCTTTCAACGAGAGAAAACTCCACAGGCTTTTTCAGGTTCGTATAATCATCTTCCAAAATAAATTTTTCTCATTTGGGCTCATTTCCCTCTTAGATCTGAAAAATTACACCCATCCTTTGCCCTGAAGTTTAGGAAGCTTTTTCTCCAGAATATTTTGTGAATGCTAGTAACTCACCTATGTGCTTTCTCAGCTCATTCTTCTTACTGATTACACCATTAATTCCCTTCATACCATTTGACAGTGACTGTACTAAACCACAAGATTCTTTTATTTTTTTATTTTTTTATTCTTTTTTTATTGTAATTAGTAAAAGGGTTACATGATATTTGCCAGATAGAAGGTGCATTAATTCACATACATTGATACCCTTTCACATGTCTTGGTACCCGTTTCCCTCCCCCCCCACACCCCCCACCCGTCTTGGTTTTCCCCCCTTCCATATCAAATTTCAAATATCCAAATACAAATAAATTCAATATATCAGATAACAGAGTGAGATACTATACCAATATGAGATAACCAAGGGACAGCAAAGGAGATGAGAGACAACATAGTACATTAAGGACAACAATCATTCATTATATGGCTTTTGTTTCACTATCCTTGAGGTCCTTTGAATTAGCTTCACATTATATGTCCTTATGTATCAAGATTTTGCTCTATTGCAAATCTCTGCTAGTAGAGCCCAAGGTTTCTACTGATTATGACAAATGAGGGAAACCATTGAGCCTAAGTTCCTTTGAGTCTGGCTTACTTCACTTAATATGATTTTTTCTAAGTCTTTCCATTTCCTAACAAATGGGACGATGTCATTCTTTCTGACAGCAGCATAGAATTCCATTGTGTACAAATACCACAACTTGTTGATCCACTCATCAACTGAGGGACATCTAGGTTGGTTCCATATCTTTGCTATGGTGAATAGTGCTGCAATGAACATTGTTGTGCTAGTGGGTTTAGTATGTCCTTGTTTCTGGATGGTTGGGTAAATGCCAAGTAGTGGAATTGTTGGGTCATAGGGGAGTTCTATGTTTATCCTTTTGAGGCACTGCCACACTGCTTTCCATAGTGGTTGGACGAGTTTGCACTCCCACCAACAGTGTAGTAGTGATCCCTCCTGGCTACATGCCCTCCAGCATCTGTTGTTATTAGTTTTCTTGATCCTGGCCATTCTAGCTGGAGTGAGGTGGAATCTTAGAGTTGTTTTGATTTGCATTTCTTTTATGACCAGAGATGTTGAGCATTTCTTCATGTGTCTATAGGCGATTTTTGTTTCTTCTTCAGAGCAGACTCTCTTTAAGTCTTTGGCCCATTTTTTAATGGGATGGTTGTTACTTTGGAGATTAGTTTTGGAGTGATTCAATTTTTTGAGTTGTTGATATATTTTAGATATGAGGCCTTTGTCCGTTGTTTGGTTTAAACCACAAGATTCTTAAAGACAGATTTCCATGGCAAATCACCACTGTATTTCTAGGCTTGTGAGTGTGTGTGTGTGTGTGTGTGTGTGTGTGTGTGTGTGTGTGATTTATAGTAGGTACCAAATGCATGTCTTTATGTAGCTAGGGGAATGGATGGATGTTGAACAGAGAGAGAGCGTTGGGAATGAGGATGGAGAGAGAGGTAGGAAAATAATGATACATGCTATAGTCTGAAGATATGGCCTAGTAGTAGAAGGTATTTAATCACAGATAAATTTAACCTTTCTTGTAGAACATTTTAGTAATTAAAGTGAATTTTCTTCATAATATTAGGTGAAGGCACAAGAATGCATGTAATACTTTGATATTCTTGTGAGCATCCATAATATTTCTCATATATTGTAGATGAAGTACTCTCATTTTTACATTGTTACAATTTACTTTAACTATGCCCATGTATATTTTAAGCATGTACTTGTCTCTCATTTTTAGACTTGTTGCATTGAATCATGGGCATTGAAGACACATGTGTTCAAAGGACATGAAGATAGGTTTAATGCGTATAATCTGAGACCCTTAAGATTTTTCAAGCTATGAGACTTGGGCTTTCATTCCGGTCATGAAAATCTGATCTTTTTGAAGAGAGAATTGAAACATCTACAGTAATCATAATAGAATGTTTTTACAAAGGTGCTCTGTTCAGCCTGGAACCAGTGGTCCATGTCTGGTAATATGAGTACTCAAGAGGCTACCAACTGGAAAATCATGGTTCAAAGCCAACGTGGGCACAAAAGTCCCTGAGATTCTGTATCTAAAATAACCATAAAAAGCAGGGCTGCAAGAGTGGCTCAATTAGTAGAGAAAGCCCCAGCCCAAGCCAAGCAAGCTTAGGAAGCACTAGGCTCTGAGTTCAAATTCCAATACTGACAAAAAGAAATGCTCAGGCATGTTAACATATACAGCACTGGAAGCTGACAATGAATACAAACGTAGTTTTCAACTAAAATATTAAACTGTTTTTTATTCACTAGTTTCTATTTCTGAAACCAAAATTAAGGTGCAGTGATGTTTTGGACCATATCAGGCAAGTTTACCATAAGGAATGAAAGGCTAATGAACTACTATCTTACATAGCCCTTTCTTAAGAGACAGAGGAAGGTTTCACCATTACCCATCAACTGAAATTCCCGTAAGCACTATTTACAGTGTGTGACACCACTGAACGCTTTTTCACTAGCTTGTGACCTTGAGGACATGGATTTTTTATCCCTTCGTATTAATCCGAGAATCTGCAATCTGATAAATGCAATCTGAACCTGTATCCAATACATAAGGAGCTCCCAATAGATATTAATTAGTTAGATAAATGAACCTTTTTATGTAAGAAAAAAATTAATTCAGGAAGAGTTACTGAAGAGATGTGACTGGGCTAATGTTTATTTTATTTGATGGATCTCTGAAAAAGATGAATAAATTAGCATGGAGTTTTGCCATAATAGTTTATTACTGTTTTTGCTTGGTCAATACCAAAAATGGTAATTTATTTGTTAATAGGAAAGCCCTTCTTTCAGTGATTTGCGTGCCCCTACTCCCCTACCTAAGACTCTGACCTTTCCTAAGTAAAACATTCATCAGACTCTTGTTTGTTCTTGGAACCCATGATATATAACAAAGAATACATTTTAATTTGATCCAACAATGGGTAAACATTCTTAATGTCTTACATTCTATTTTCTCTTTCCTTTCTTTTTTCTTTCTTTTTTTATTTCTTCCTTCCTTCTTTCTCTCTTTCTTTCTTTCCTTCTCTTTTGCCAGTCCTGGGGCTCGAACTCATGATCTGGAAGCTATCCTTGAGCCTTTCTATGCACAAGACTAGCACTCCACCATTTGAGTTACCATGCCATTTTAGCTTTTTCTAAATTGTTTATCAGGGATAAGAGTCTTGCGGACTTTCCTGCCTGGGCTAACTTCAAACCAATAGCCCCAAATTTCAGCTTCTTGAGTAGCTAGGATTATAGGTTTGAGCCACCAGCACCTGACATGTCTTATATATATCTGAACGTTTCAGCTAATTGCTTTTTAATTACCAAAGTCCTATAAAACTCCTTCCTTCCTTCCTTCCTTTTTTTTCTTTCTTTCTTTCTTCCTTTCTTTTTTCCTCTTTCTTCCTTTCTTTCTTTCTTTCTTTCTTTTTTTTCTTCCTTCCTTCCTTCCTTCCTTCCTTCCTTCCTTCCTTCCTTCCTTTCTTTCTTTCTTTCTTTCTTTCTTTCTTTCTTTCTTTCTTTCTTTCTTTCTTTCTTTCTCTCTTTCTCTCTTTCTCTCTTTCTTTCTTTCTGTTCCAGTCTGTTCTTGGGCTTGAACTAAAGGCTTTGATGCTGTCTCTGATGTTTTAACTCAACATCAGTACTCTCCCACCTGGGCCACAGCTCCATTTCTGGAGAACGTGGTTGGTAGTCACTGGGAGACAGGAGTCTCAAAGACTTTCCTGCACTGGTTGGCTTCAAATTGTGATCCTTAGAGCTTCGCCTCCTAAATTTCTTGGATTATAGCTATAAGCCCTGGTGCCCGACTGAAACTACTTTCTAAGCTTAATGCATAGTTGAGTGTTTCAAAAACCTTGGAATGGAAAAATGAAAGGTTCAAAATTAGTCTGAGTTATAAGCAGAGTAAAAAAAAGCCAGAAATGAATCTTATGTGCCAACAGGTATGAACCAAGATTGTTACAGTAGAAGGGACAATAAGGCTCTTTGCTCTACTGACAGAAAGAATGGTGTATTTGAAAAGCATCAATTTGGATTAGCCTTGACCCAGGAGTGAATCTTAGCATTGCCCCATAGCAGCTTTGTGACCCTGTGAAAGACTTAACCTTTAGAGATTTAATTTCTCACCTATAAAACAGGGAAATAATTCTTGCTTTTCGTTTTGGCTCTAAGCAAAACCATGCAGCCATTGAATAAATGTTGGCTCATTTAGGTGCTAAATAAATGAGTTAGCAATTGCATTTCTGGATATATGTTTCTTCCCTACCACCAAAAACACATTAGACTGATGGCATTATTTGTATAGTGATGTCCACAACAGTGTTATTCATAGCAGCTAAAACTTGGAAGCAAGACTCAAGTATCTATGGGCTAGGTAGCAAAATATGAGTGGATTAAGAAAATATGGTAAATACGGAATATTTACACAATAGGATAGCATTCAGTTTTAGAAATACTGATGATTCTGACATGTGCTACATGTCTGAAATAAGCCAGTCACAAGAAGTCACCTATGTGACTCCACTAGTATGAGGTATCAGGAGTAAAATCACTCACACATACACATTCTTCCACAGTGGTGACTATATTGAGGTGGGCAAAAAGAAATAAAGTTACTATTTATGATTGTATAATTTCATCTAGTGCTAAAGAGATGAATGTTGGTAGTGATTATACAGGATAACTAATCTATATGACACTACTGAACTCTCTATTTAAATTTCAAAAAATACACCATTTTGTGCTTTCCTATTTGACTACTTTCTCCCACTTGACCAAATACCTCATGTTAATGGTTAAATAGGAAAGGCCATGTTCCCTTTCTAAACATTATTTTCTCTTTTTAAAAGGAGGTCAGATTATGACACTTTCACTGGAAATACTCTCTGCTTCACCTGTTTATCCTTTGCCTCCCCAGCTGCTGGCAACCAGTGATGACATTGCCTCCATGGTTTTTCCTTTTCTAGACCACCATATATATAATTAGAAATGTACAGTATGTAGTATTTTAGAATTTTCCTCCACATCTGTTCTTGACATAATAGTTCATTTCCCTATTTCCTTCCTTCCTTCCTTCCTTCCTTCCTTCCTTCCTTCCTTCCTTCCTGCCTGCCTGCCTGCCTGCCTTCCTTCCTTCCTTCCTTCCTTCCTTCCTTTCTTCCTTCCTTCCGTTCCTTCCTTCTGTTCCTTTCTTCCTTCCTTTGTTCCTCCCTGCCTTCCTTTTCTTATTTTCTTGAGGCATGATCTTGCTGTGTAGACCAGCCTGGCTTAGAGATTATGATTCTCACATTTGTCTCGTCTCTCAAGTGCAACCAGATTCACTGTCTCATTTCTTTTTAGTTCTAAGTAATACTATTTAGAAGCTTCTTGTTAAAATTCTTATTATTTGGATGCTCATCTTTCCACCTACTGAGGTGAACTTTGAAATTTGGGCAATTACAAAGAAAGCTACTATGAGTAGCCACACACAAGATTTTGTGTGGAGGTAAGTTTTCACTGCATATGAATGAATAAATGCCAAGGAGTATGATCGCTGGGTTGCATGGTATAAGGAAATTCTGTTTAGTAAGAAAGGGACAAATTGATTTCAGGAGAAGCCGCACCATTTCTCATTTTTGCCAGTGGTTTCGTGCCCTCACCAGCATTGACTGTGGTCAGCATTTCAGATTTTCTCCACTATAATAGCAGCCCATCTGAACAGGGCTGTTATTTTTGACAACTGCATGTCCCACTTTGGGGTGATAGCACATCACTTGTGGAAGACTTCCACAAGTGATGTGCTATCACCCCAAAGTAATCTGAACTCTCAAGAACCTATTTGCTTTCGATGTGCTTCCTCTGGCTAATTCTTTCAACAGTTATGAACTGACATTCCAAACTTAAGTCCTTCCATAATTCTATCATAAATATTTTGGTTATCTGTGATTCATTTGATATTCCCTAGTTCTCCATAAAATTAAACTGCTGTATGGAAATATATGAAATATCCAATGATGGAGTAGTTAATCATTTTCTTGTTGACATAGAGAATATATGCATACTTCTAGAGCACATTTTTGGATTATATAAACTATATTGAGTACACGTTTTAAAACATTTTATTAATAGCATGTTCATGAATCATAAAAGCATGTATGAGTTTTTTAAAACATTTGAAAAAGTATAAGAGAGATGATATGTATAATAATCACAGATACAAGAACTGCTGTAGCTCATTTCATATAGCTTACTATTAGTTAATATAAGTATGGCATATATTGTTTATACATTAATATCTTACAATATTTCTTTAAATTGTGAAATTATGTTAAGTATTATACTGGTATATTTCCTATGTCGTTATAATTCTGTAAAATAATTTTAATGATACAATGTTCTCTGATATGGGTGTACCATAATTATTTTGAAAAACCTTATGTTTTTGAACATTTAAATGTTTCCAAAGTTTTGCTGCTATGAAAATAAATAGCAATGGACATTCTATTCCATTCATTTTTTTGGATAAAAGCCTAGAAATATAATTGCTGGATTAAGAATATGATCAATGCAGAGAATTTTGGTACATGCTCTTCCATTGTTCCCTTAAAAAATACTACTTTGCATCATATCTGTGCTGTTTAGTGCCTGTTTTCACTCAGCTATTATGGGCACTGATAATTATCTATAGTAAAAGAAATGTGTGATAGCATTTTTGCTTACATTTACTTTTCTTCAAGTTGCTATTCTCCTCAAAGAAACATGCATGTGTTTATCATGCTACTCTCATTCATTTTTTTCTCTTCATGTTCTATATCACCTTTCCTCAGGAATTTGACATAATATAGACATAACTGAAATAGCAAACTTTATTTGGGCGTCTGGAAATATAATTTCTAAATGGAGCATGGGCAATTACTGCAAGAGGGAAAATAAAGCTAAACCAGGGACATGCAGAGCGGATGTTTATAAGTCATAATTACTCACAGCAAAAGGATTGGCCCTTGCAGCTGTGAGGACCTGGGAGAAGACGTATTCCTACTGCTGAGAACACTACGGAAGTTTGTCTCTTGTCTGCAATGCAGTTGGATTTAAAGAGTACAGTCTCCTTCCAGAAACATCCCTGTTCCTTCTCCACTGCTGACAAACTGTGCCACAGTCCTTGCAAACAATTGCTGTGGGCTTTAGATAGAAATTCCTTACTCTCTCTTGGCTCCGGAACCATGCTCTTTTCTTAGCCTTTTCCCCACACGGGATTGTACTGGCAATGGTATCTTTGGGATGGATTTGAATTCATCAGACTTGAATTTAATTATATTATGTAAACTAAAAAATATCCCATGTAGGCTTCCAGGGAAGGGCTCCTGCATGCCACTACACAATTCTGTTTTTGTTTAAAATATTTACATTTTGGTAAAACTAACCTGATTTCAAATCCTTTTGTTGTTGTTGTTGTTGATGATGATCTTTGTCAGAAACCCATTTTCATCATGTCAGCCTGAATCTACTTTTAAAAAATAAATATATGGCACATTAAAAAAAAAAAAAACTTCCCTTTGTTCTACCATCTCTCTAATGCCTAATGCCTTTAATGGGGCAAGATTGGCAGGGAAGAGATACAAGGTATCATTTCTATGGCTCATCCCAGCATCACAGGAGTCCTAAACAGAGAATATTCTCAGTGGCTATGGAAGAAGGGTTTCCATAAAGAGTAGATGAAGGGCCAGGAATTTTTCTGAAGCCATGTAAGAGCTTCACAGGTTGATTCACAATAATGTTTGTAAAATTATGTCATTGGCCTTAGTTTTCTCCTTCCCCATGTCTAGGTCCTTTGCCTGGTAACTATTAGTTTCATCTTCTGACAGGCTCATCCTATTTCAATCCCTGCCTTAGTTGTTTAGCAGTTCAGAAGAATAATGTTTGCCATAGTTTTGCCTGGAGGCCTTAAGTCTGTGGCATCACTAAGAAGTTACCATATGGATCCAAGAAGAGTGTGATGTGTGTGCAATAGAAATGCCCCATCCTGTTTTCATACCTACCATCTGAGTAGAGCTACAAAATCATCAAATCTAACCAGTGCAGTCATGCGTCAATCAACTGACACCCAGAAGATAAGTGGCAGTGAGTATCTAGTCATAAAGGGTCATTAGCAGTTGCTGTTTGAACTAAATGAGTTCTAGGCTGGCAAGGGCAAACTAATCTAACACTTGCAGAAGTTTCAGCAATTGCAACATATATGAAATGCAGAAGTTTACAAATCTCCTCCTACTCCTCTGTTAGGAAGAACGCTAACCAATGACCTTCATTGAAGAATGGTGATTTTCAGTTTTCCCTGTTTCTTATTTACATCTCCATGAATGTGCCTCCCACGGCCACGTTTGATTTATTGACTTGCAAAGAAGCATTTCTCACTGAAAATACACATTTTTCTCCCTTGACACACCAAGCCATCTCTCTTCAAAGCTCCTCTTGAATACTTCACTGTTTTCCTACCCACGGAGATGCAAAGAGCTTCAAGGAGAAGAGGGAATGTTGAGTTCAGAAATAAGGCAGGACTTCTATTTCCTATTCATCTCACAGGGGTGATCTAAACATTCAAGCACTCTGTAGTCAATCAGCCAGGCTCTCCCAGCCAGCTCTTGAAAGATGCAGAGAAACAATTCTGATTCAGGGCATGGATTGTGAAAAACAAAAGTTTACAATCAAAGAAAAGCACATATTTGCACCTGTCTTCAATAAAGCTAAAAAAATCACATCCTTTTTCTTGATATCATTTTTGATTCCTCATAATGCAAAATGATGACTTATAATCTTAAACTTAAGTCTTAAATAACTTCAAATTATTTAAATGATTGTGTTATAACTCCATTTTAACCAAATCCATAAGTCACTTGGGGCTTGGTGTTTTATAAACAGCTATCCAACTCAAGGAAAAAAATACTGTGATGGAAAGAGTATTTCAGTGAAACAAAATGACCATCTGCTCTGGAACATTACTATATAAGGGCCAGAGCCTATTCCTATCTATCTGTTCTTATAAAGTCAACAAACCTAGATTATTTCAGTAGGCAGAACTAACACAGTCTCTTATCCTCCATATAGCAAGTATAGGAGAAAGCACCCCTCCGGAAATGGTGCAGTAAAATTCAGTATTGAAACCTTCTTAAATGTGAAATGAAGTCAAAGGAACTAATTCTAATCAACATCAATCCCAATGATCATAAACCACAAAAGTTTACTACATCACATCTAGAATACCGACAGATATAATCTACTGTAGTGACATGTATCTGCTTTCTAAAAATGTACAGAAAATAATAATTCAAGAAGGCTATGTGTTGCCTTCATATATATATATATATATATTGTCTGGCCTCATATTTAATTTCCTGTATTGTAAATAATAATAGAAATGTATGTTAAAATAATCTCATAATTAGTCCAGTGAAAACCTTGTTCTTGAAAATTCATAATCTAAGTTGTATTTCTGACTTTTTTTTATCTTGGAGAAAAATAAAGAAGAGGGATGATCCTGGGGCTGGTGGCTCATGCCTGGAATCTTCACTATTCAGGATATGGTGATCTGGAAGAGCATGGCTCACAGCTGGCTCAGCCAGAAAAGTCCTCAAGAAAACAGCTCCACAATAATTAACAACAACAAAAAAAGCCAGGTTGGCGGTGAAGCTCAAGTGATAGAGTGTCAAATGTGAACAAAGCAAGAAGAATAAACTCAAGGCCCTGAGTTCAAGTCACAATATTGACAATGGAGGAAGGAAGGAGGGAAGGAAAGGAGGAAGGAAGGAAGAAAGGAAGGAAGGAAGGAAGGAAGGAAGGAAGGAAGGAAGGAAGGAAGAAAGGAAGGAAAGAAAGAAAGAAGGGGAAGAAAAATAAGGTACTCAGTGTGTAATTAGTATTTACAGAGCTGCTTCTGAATTCCACACGCTTAACCAATGTAACTGTGCACCATGGTAGAATAGATATCTAGAGTAAAGCCTAAGAAGCCACCCAATGTGTTTCTCTAATACTGCCGAACTCCTGATAAACAGACATAATTTCTGACTTTGGGCTCATATTTAGCAGGTTGTATTCTTCTATTGAAACATTCAGGGGTCTACTCACCCCAATTTTCCCAGTACATTTCTAAATGCTCACTGGGTATTTCTGACTTCAAAAAATAATTTCTCATTAAAAAATAAAAGTCTCAGAAGATACACTATCCTCAAATGCAATTTCCAGGTATTGTTTGGCTTAGCTGCCTTACTCAGTTGAAGTATGAAGAAATAACAGATATGCAACAGTTATCACGTACCTAGCTGTTTTAACCACTTTACTTATATTAACTACTTTAATCTTCATAATAACCCTCTGAGACAAATGTGACACATTCCAAAGGAAAATAATAGATTAACTGGGCCAGAGCAAGCACCAGACATAGGAAACGCTGCCATGTGGTTTGCTAAGTTCTCTGAAGTTTCTCACTCTTTCCACCTACTTTTTCATCTGATACCTAGCCTGCATATTCTGCATTATTCATTGTTTTTCTTATTCAGATGCAATAGGTATTTGTAGTACTTCTAGATATCCTTTTGTAGAAAATATAAATATACTCATTTAAAGAGTTTCTACCCTTTCTGTCTAATCACTCTTTCCTTTCTCTTAGAACACTTCAGATGCTTTAGGGGCCAGTGACAGTCCATAAACAAGAGTGCTAGTAGGATGTAGAACATCTTTCATTGGATAGGCCCACGGGACCTAGAGGAGGCAGCTACTACATTATTCTCAAGTAAATCTGTTTTTTTTTCCAACTTACATTTCAAGGAAACGATTTTGGAATCCTCTCTATAAGTAACAATAACAATATTCAGATTTTACAAACAGCAACAACAAAACAACCTTCCCAGGAAATCTATCTAGTGTGACAGCTAGTTATTATTCCCTAAGTTGAAATAGCAATTAATTCAAATCATCAGCATTTGAAGTTTAGATGCATCCGAAGTGGGATGATTTGAGTAATAATTTCAAAAAGACAACCTCAAGTTGAAATGGAGTGGCTAAGAGATATAATCAAGAGATCAAGCAAAACAAAAGAGAAAAAATGTCTACAAAATTCATTTAAAATATACACACACAAGGAAAACAAAAGTACAATACACATACCCAGTTTTGTAATAAAGAAAGTATCTCTGGAAGAAAAAGGGAAAGAAAAGAGACAGGCTGCAGAAAGAAGATCCAAGATATCCATAAACATTTGCAGAGAAAGCTGTCAGAAAGAGAAGTAGTAATCAACATCCCTCTTGCCTATGTCAAATGTGTGGCCTTTTGAATATCTAAAATAAGACAATATATAAAATAGCCCCAAATCCCCAAATGTCTAGTCTTCTGTAATAAAATTTTGAACAGCAAATAGTAA
The DNA here is from genome assembly GCF_031878675.1 of Megascapheus bottae. NCBI lineage: Eukaryota > Metazoa > Chordata > Mammalia > Rodentia > Geomyidae > Megascapheus > Megascapheus bottae. The sequence continues at coordinate 22,730,064 of NC_143510.1, forward strand.
ATGAATATTAAAGGAAACTATTTTAATAATGAATGGTTTGTAAGTCCTTTGGGACAAGTGTCATGTCTCCAATAATACCTCATATAAACTTGGGCCAGAGGATGACTAAGGTTTGCTTGTTCCTCATTAGCTAGACACCTTGAACAAACATTTTAATCTTGTTATGACTCCCAAACCCATAACCTCAAACGTTATAAATATCGAAGCAGCATGAGTTTCAAGGCCCATCCTTTCATTAAGGCCTCGCAGATGAGTTGACCTCTGGCCCCTGGGCTAGGATGAATGAAAGGACTGGTTTATTCTGTGACTCAGAAAGAAGGCCCAGCAGTGAAGTACAAGTTGGAAGGGCAGCACTGGGAATAGAACAACTACCAACTTTTATCCTTCCTCAGACTGATGAAAATTGCCTCCCATCGATAAAAGAGCACTTGTCTTCCTCAGCATTCTGTCTCCCCAAGGAGAAAACTCATCGGTTCTATTTGCCCAAAGCTCCATTCCTTCTCTGCGGTGATAAGGCAATCATCTTATGACTTGGAACAGAGACTGAGCCCTCTCACCGTCTAATATGCCTATAGCATAATTCATTCAGAGAAGATGGCTTTTCATAGAGATCAAGAACCATATCTGTAAAAGCTCCATCTATGTGCCAGTCAGTTTTAGTCTCTTTGGCAAAGAAACGCAAGGTGGACAATATTTAGAAATGCCAGCCAAGTTGAGAGCACAATGGAAGCTCTGGGCTTGATGAGCAGCAGCATAAAATCTCCAGGCTCAGGATGAAAAGAATTTTTTGTCCTGCTTCCTGCAGAAATATCAGGGAAGAGAAAATTGAAATACTATGTGAGGAAACAGTCTTACATACAGTTAACAGGTTGTTAATTGACCCACGAAAAATGAGTTTGCATTTCAGGGTCCTTTTAATCTAGTCTCCAATCATTGTAACACTATAGGTGGTTTCATCCCCCCCTCAACCATTGTCTATTTTGTATTTGTGTGTGTGCAGGTTTTGTACATGCATGCACACAATTACTAGAGTTTTAACTCGGGAGTCTTTTATACTTGGTTAACTTTTTCTTTCATGGCTGGCATTTTATCACTTGAGTAACACCTACACTTCTATTTTTGAGGGTTTTTTTGGCTGATTAATTAGAGATAAGAGTTTTCAGACATTACTTCCTGATCTGGATGTGAATCTTGATTTTCAGATCTCAGTCTCCTGTGTAGCTTGGATTACTGACATGAACCACTGACACCTCACTCAATGTTTACATTGAATTCTTGCCAGATTTTTTTTTACCTCTGACTTTGAGCCTATTGCTTAAAACAATCAGAAATGGTTTGCTGGAAAGTCAAAATATGCAACATAATATACTTGACAAGTATAATGATGAGGTTATGGTTATGTGGAGAAGTAAAGTAGGCACGGATTTTGTAAGATAGAACATCTTATTTGTACGAGAAGTATTCAAGGGCCAGGAGTTTGGCCTAGTGTAGAGTGCTTGCCTAGCATGCACAAAGACCTGGGTTCGATTCCTCAGTACCACATGCATAGAAAAAAGCTGGAAGTGGTGCTATGGCTCCACTAACCTTGAGAAAGCCAAAGGACAGTGTTCAGGCCCTGAGTTCAAGCCCCAGGACTGGCAAAAAAAGAGAACCATTTGATAGATGTTAGTTTTCTACAATTATTCTGTGGGTGAGGTGATAAAACAAGTGCAATGAGATAATGAAAATATCATCCCAGGTATACTTGATAGGACAATAGAATAAATGGAGAAGGAGCTTAATTTAAGTTAATTTAACTTGGTCGAATTACAGGATAGACTTAAGGCATACTCACCTGAACATTTCTTATACATTCACAATTGCATTTTCATTTGGAGAAGCACACATGGCTTAACTGAAATGTTCATACTTCAAGTATATTTCTTAGTTGTAGTGCTGGCCTTTACCCTGATGTTCTGCCTACATCTTCATGATCGGGAAATGACCACTGTCATGCACTCTCTCTCTCTCTCTCTCTCTCTCTCTCTCTCTCTCTCTCTCTCTCTCTCTCTCTCTCTCTCTCTCTCTCTCTCTGCTACTCCATGTCTCACTTCTCTTTTTCCCTCTCTCTGCTTCTTTTCTGTCTCTTTCTCAGAGTATATGTCTCTGTCTCTCTATTTCTGTATCTCTCTGTCTCTCTTTCTCTCTCCACTACATATATTTGTAGCTCATTCCAAGATCAATCTAAAAAAGCATAATATTTCTGTGATAAATTACATCAAAGAAAATAGTTAACTCACCCATAAAATTACACCTAGCAACCTCTCATTGATTTTTCTCCCTAATTTTAAATACATGGGACCTGAAATAGCTTGAAAAATAAAGGATCTAGATAGGAAAGAAAGAAGTCACTTTCCCAGCCAAAGCTTTGTGGACAAAGGATTTAGTGTGACCTGGCTTACATTACATTGTGTGAATAATGAAGCTTTTTCAGAGAATCTCAAATACTTCCCATCAAACACGTAGGAGGAAGAAATACCATCTCTTTCTAACAAGATATTTAGAGGGCACTATGCATGACCAATTGGCAAAATCATTTTGTGAGAGAGAGCTAATTTTGTGTTAAATATTCATGTTTATCATGAATATGGAGTATCATAGAGAGAATGCATTCTATCTCTCTGTATTCGAGATCAATAATGCCTTCTTCCCTCCCTCCCTCCATCCCACCCTCCCTCCCTCCCTTCCTCCTTCCCTCCCTCTTTTCCTTCCTTCCTTCTTTCCTTTCTTTCTTCCTTCTTTTCTTCTCCAGCATCAAGCCCCTCCTGGGTGCAAGACAAGAGCTATTAGAAAAGTCTAACATAGCAGTTAAAAGATGCTCACTACAAAACATCAATCAGTGAAATAAAACAGCACAGTGGCTCCAGAAGAAGCTTTTCTCCTTATAAATGTGGAGCATTTATAAGGGATACATGAACTGCTAATAATAAAACAAATAAATGTTTAGCCTTTGCTAAAATATCTTGATCAACATCCACTTCATAGAACAAGAGTAAAAATACAGCATGTAAACAAGTCATTTTATTATTATTATTATTATTATTACTAGTAATAGTAATAATAATAATGTAGTGGCAGTGACTTTTTTTTCTGTTTTCTTTTTTCTACCAGACAGAGCTTATAGTCTCCAATATGATGTTATCAGCACTGCCAGACTAAGTCAGAAGGTAGCCAGGTTCTCACAAATGCTTATCAGGATCCCATGAGAATTCAGTCACTTAGTACACCCTGAGTTTTAGAACTGAGTTAATAGGAAAATATTCTACCAAGAATAATATTTAAAAATCATCCAATAAATCCAGAATTTAGTGGAGACACAAGTTCCTATCCAGTCGCCCCGACCTCCAAAAAAAACAAACTGAAGAATACCTTTTTTTCTTTCTCTTTTTTCTTTTTTAATACCCTTTTTCATTTGCACTTTCATGTGTACTTATTTATTTTGCCACTTTACCTCCACTTTTTATTTAAATGTTATGATTCTTTCCATTTTTGCCCCCCGCTTTCCTCTGTCATTGTGGTCTTTCCTAGAAACATACTGAGAGCACTGGGTACAGACTGGATGCAAATGATATTTGTATTGATAAAGTCACCTTCTTTTTATATTTTTCTTCTTTTTTAATTTTTTTTATTGTAATTGATAAAAGGGTTACACGATAGTTGCCAGATAGAAGGTGCATTAATTCACATACATTGATACCCTTTCACATGTCTTGGTACCTATTACCCTCTCCCCGACCTGTCTTGGTTTCCCCCCTTCCCTATCAAATTTCAAATAACCAAATAAAAATAAATTCAATATATCAGATAACAAAGTAAGATATTGTAACAATATGAGATACCCAAGGGAGAGCAAAGGAGATGAGAGATAACATAGTACATTAAGGACAACAATCATTCATTATTTGGCTTTTGTTTCAATATCTTGGAGGTCCTTTCAATTAGCTTCATACTATATGGCCTTATGTATCAAGATTTTGCTCTATTGCAGATCTCTGCTAGTAAAGCCCAAGGTTTCTACTGATTATGACAAATGAGGGAAACCATTGAGCCTAAGTTTCTTTGAGTCTGGCTTACTTCACTTAATATGATTTTTTCTAAGTCTTTCCATTTCCTAACAAATGGGGCGATGTCATTCTTTCTGACAGCAGCATAGAATTCCATTGTGTACAAATACCACAACTTGTTGATCCACTCATTCACAGAGGGACATCTAGGTTGGTTCCATATCTTTGCTATGGTGAATAGTGCTGCAATGAACATTGTTGTGCTGGTGGATTTAGTATGCCCTTGTTTCTGGATGGTTGGGTAAATGCCAAGTAGTGGAACTGCTGGGTCATAGGGGAGTTCTATGTTTAGTCTTTTGAGGCACTGCCACACTGCTTTCCATAGTGGTTGAACGAGTTTGCACTCCCACCAACAGTGTAGTAGTGATCCCTCCTGGCCACATCCCCTCCAGCATCTGTTGTTGTTAGATTTCTTGATCCTGGCCATTCTAACTGGAGTGAGGTGGAATCTTAGAGTTGTTTTGAACTGCATTTCTTTTTTTTTTTGCCAGTCCTGGGCTTGAGCTCAGGGCCTGAGCACTGTCCTTGGACTTTTCTCAAGGCTAGAGCTCTACCACTTGAGCCTCAGCACCACTTCCAGCTTTTTTTTCTATATGTGGTACCGAGGAATCGAACCCGGGTCTTCAAGCATGCTAGGCAAGCACTTTAACCACTAGGCCAAACTCCCGGCCCTGCATTTCTTTTATGACCAGAGATGTTGAGCATTTCTTCATGTGTCCACAGGCCATTTTTGTTTCTTCTTCAGAGAAGACTCTCTTTAAGTCTTTGGCCCATTTTTTAATGGGATGGTTGTTACTTTGGAGATTAGTTTTGGAGTGATTCAATTTTTTGAGTTGTTGATATATTTTAGATATGAGGCCTTTGTCCGTTGTTTGGTTGGTGAAGCTCTTCTCCCACTCTGTAGGCTTCCTAATTAATTTACTAGCTATGTCCTTTGCCATACAAAAGCTCTGCAGCTTAATGCAGTCCCACTTATCCAGCTTTTCTCTGATTTGTTGTGATTCTTGGTCCTTATTAAGAAAGTTTCAACCTGTGCCAAGGAGGCCTAGTGTATCTCCTATTCCTTCCTGTAAAGTTTTCAATGTGTCAGCTTTTACCTCGAGGTCTTTGATCCATTTGGAGTTAATTCTAGTGCAGGGAGTCACCTTTTTTTAATCTGTTGGTTCTTAACCCTAGTATTTCTTGTCTAAGAACTCACAGTTGTGTGGGATCTCACCCCACCTTTTTTCTTTTTCTTTTTCTTTTTCTTTATTTTTACTTTAAAAAACTTTTATCACTGAACTCTCCTATATATCTTCATCTTGTCTCTGTACATTCTTCTTATTACTCTTCTTATTTTCATAAATTTTATCTTATTTTTTCTAAATTTTGTGCTCAACTATATTACCTATCACCTTAGGTCTGTTATCCTTATGCTATCGCATTTCTTCATTACTATATTAATCTTACACTCTTTTCTTACCTCCCCTTATGTCTTTCATACTATTTTTCTATCTCTGGTCCTCTGTATATTCTTCAACTTTTATAATGCATGAATCTGCTGTTGATGGTTGTGTAGCAATACTGTATATCTAGGTTTTCAATTATACTGTAGGTCCAGAGGGACTTAAATACAATAGATATTGGATTGAGGGGTTTATATTTTTGGTCATAAAATGGTAATCAGCGGTGGTATTAGATTTGTCTGTAAGTGCACAAAGAGAGAGAGAGAGAGTGATAATACCAATCTAAAATTGTGAACATCTATTGTCTGGCCAGCTAAAAAGGTCGAAGTTGTTATATCTAAAAAACTTATAATGTTGTGCAGTATTAATCTTGCTCCCATTTTCAAATGGGCAGAAAAAGAAACTCAAGAAAAATGGCAAATAAAGGAATAGCATCTCCCATCCAATATAAATAGGCAATGGAGCAGTCAATGGCAAAACTAGAGGAGCATCCTCTAAATGCTATATAAATGCGATTGATAAACATGATTAATGAAAATTTTGAAATCTTAAAGAGATACATAAGGAAGCCATATCTAAACGAAATGAAACCATAAACAAGGTGATAGAAGAAGGAGAGGAAGCCATAAAGAGTCCTTAATAAAGGACTTACAAAGAAAAATGAAGAAATTCATAGAATCCACAAACAAAAAGCTGAACAAAATCCAACAAATGCCCAATGAGAGTAAAGCTGCTGAGCTAACCACTCAAATGGAAATCAAGGAGTTAAAGAAGTCCATACATGATCTAAAACAAGAGATGCAAGGCATCAAAAATGAGCAATTGGAAGCAAGGGAGCTGAAGAATAAAAGAGCAAATTTTAATAGCAGGTTAGACAATGCAGAAGAATTTCCGGGGTTGAAGATAATTTAGTTGTTATAGAGAAAAAAGAGAAAATGAGACAAACCAAAACTAGGAAATATGGAAGAACACTTCAGGAGGTCCAAGATATAATTAAGAAAACTAATTTAAGGCTAATTGGTATTGAAGAAGGCCTGGAGAAAAGGTCAATGGTATTGGAAATATACTTCAGTGAATTATCTCAGAGAACTCCCCAAATATCCAGAAGGGCAGGCCCATCCAGATAGAAGAAGCTTTTGGAACCCCAAACAGACCTGACTAGAAAAGCACATCCCATCGCCACATTATAATCTGTACAGGATCAATAGAGACTAAAGAAAGGATCCTGAAAGCAGCCAGGGAGAAGAGAACAATCCCCTATAAAGGAAAACAAATCAGAATAATTATAGATTTCTCAACAGCGACAATGCAAGCAAGCATGGAAGGATATATGTCATGCCCTGAAGTCAAATGACTACCAACCAAGAATACGGTACCTAGCTAAGCTCTCATTCATAACCGAGGGAACAATAAAAACCTTCCATTCCAAGGAAAAGTTGCAACATTATGTAGCAACCAAACCAGCATTTCAGAAAATTCTCAAAGATGTTCTACACATTGAAAACCCACACAAACGTGATACTGACAAAAAATGGCTCCTAAAAATTATACCAGCTAAGTACTGCCAGAACTGTCAAGCCACAGGCCCTAATGAAACCTGAAACCTTTTAAAAATGGCAGTAACTAGTAAATATTTTTCAATCCTAACTCTCAATATCAATGGACTTAACTCTCCAAGTAAATAGCATAGACTGTCTAGTTAGATCAAAATGCAAAATCCATCATTCTGCTATCTTCAAGAGACACATCTTGCCCCCCCAAAACAAATAATTTTTGAAAGTGTGAGGTTGGAATAAAGTTTATCAAGATAATGGCCCCCAAAACAGGCTGGAGTTGCCATCCTCATATAAAATAGACTTCAAACTAAAATTAGTGAGAAAAGACAAAGAAGGTTTTTACATACTAACAAAGGGATCTCTCTTCCAGGAGTACATAACCATCCTAAATATCTGCATACCTAATCCCAGGGCACTGAACGTCATCAAGGAAACTAAAACCACACCTAGATCGAAACACAGTGATTGTTGGTGAGTTAAACACACCACTCTCACCTATAGACAGATCAACCAGGCAAAAACTCAACAGAGAAACCTCAGAATTGAACAACTGTATAGACCAACTAGATCTAACAGACATCTGCAGATTATTTGACCCAGCAACAAAACAATTACGTTTTTATCAGCAGAACATGGAACATTTTCCAAAATAGACCACATTTTAGGCCATAAAACAAACCTGGACAGATTCAGAAACACCAAAAATTATTCCCTGCATTCTCACAGACCACCAGGGCATCAAATCAAAACTGAACATCAATGTCCACCAACGAAAACCCTGTAAGTCATGGAGATTGAACAACACATTGTTGAATCACCAATGGGCCATCAAGGAGATCAGAACAAAAATTCAACAGTTTATAAAATTTCTCATAAAGGAGCACACAAAATACCAAGTCCTTTGGGACACAGAAAAGGCAGTACTCAGGGGAAAATTTATAGCTCTGAGTGCCTACAATAACAAATTGGAAAAATCGCAAACCAACAATTTAATATCGCACCTTACACTCTTGGAAAAAGAGTAACAAACCAACTCTAATCCTAGTAGAAGAAAGCAAAGTATTAAAATCAAAGCAGAACTAAATGAATTGGAGTCCAAAAAAACTATAGAAAGTATCAACAAAACAAGGAATTGGTTCTTTGAAAAAAAATAACAAAATCTACAGAACTATAGCAAATCTTACCAAAAAAAGTAGAGTACACCCAAATAAACAAAATCACAGATGAGAATGCTAATATCACAGCAGAAATTACCAAGATCCACAGCATCATGAGGGAATACTTCTCAAACCTTTATGCCAACAAATTTGAGAATCTAGAAGAAATGGATGAATTCCTAGCCAATATTAACATACCCACACTGAACTAAGAAGACCTAAGCCAACTAAACAGACCTATTGCAAGCACTGAAACAGAAATGGCAATAAGAGAACTTCCACCCAAGAAAAGCCCCGGGCCAGATGGATTCATAGCTGAATTCTATAAGGTCTTCAAAGCAGAGCTCACACCAATACTCCTCAAGCTATTCAACAAAATTGAAAATGAAGGCGCTTTGCCAAACTCATTCAATGACACTACTATAACCCTCATCCCCAAACCAGACAGAGATTCATCAAAGAAAGAGAACTATAGACCCATTTCTATGATGAATACTGATGCAAAACGTCTCAACAAAATACTGGCCAACCGTCTACTACAAGTCATCAAAAAATTATAAACTATGATCAAACAGGATTTATCACAGGGAGGCAAAGCTGGTCCAACATACGCAAATCAATTAATATATTTCAACACATTAACAGGAGCAAGGACAAGAATCACATGATTGTCTCAATAGATGTAGAAAAGGTATATGACAAGATCCTTTATGCTAAAAGCTCTGGAGAAACTAGAAATCCATGGAACATTCCTCAGTATAATAAAGGCTGTGTATGACAAATCCACAGCTAACATTATACATAATGGCAAAAAGCTAAAGCCATTCCGCCTAAAATCAGGAATTAGACAAGGATGCCCACTTTCTCCACTCCTCTTTAACATATTATTAGAATTCCTAGCCAGAGCAATAAGGCAAGAAGCAAGCATAAAGGGGATCCAAATAGGGAAAGAGAAAGTGAAAATTTCTCTCTTTGCAGATGACATGATTCTGTATTTAAAGAACCCTATAGACTCCACTCCCAAGGTGCTTGAGCTGGTTCAAAACTTTGGGAAATTAGCACGGTATGAAATTAACCCTCAAAAATCAACTGCCTTCCTCTATGCCAACAATGAGAGGAATGAGGCAACAATCAGGAAAGCAACTCCTTTTGCAATAGCCTCAAAGAAAATAATATCCCTAGGAATTAACTTACATAAAAATGTAAATGACCTTTTTGCTGAAAACTTGATAACCCTGGAAAAGGAAATTAAAGCAGAACTGAGGAAATGGAAAGACCTCCCATGCTCCTAGATTGAAGAATTAACATCATGAATATGGCAAACTTTCCAAGGGCTATCTACAAATTCACCTCAATACCCATCAATATCCAAATGTTACTCTTTAAAGAAATAGAAGAGGCAATCCAATATTTCATATGTGATAATAAAAGACCCCACATAACAAAAACAATTGTTAGCAGAAAGAACTGCACAAAGGAATTTCAATACCAAACTTTAGAATCTATTACAGAGCTATGGTGAACAAAACAGCTTGTTACTGGCAAAAGAAGAGTCCTGAAGTCCAATGGAATAGAGCTGAGGGCCCAGATATTAACCCACAGACTTATGGCCACCTAATCTTTGATAAGAGAGCCAAAAAATAGAATGGAAGAAAGACAGCCTCTTCAAAAAGTGGTGTTGGCAGAACTGATTAAGCATGTACAGAAAACTAAAGTTGGATCCTTCTTTGTCACCCTCTACCAGGATTAACTCCAAATGGATCAAAGACCTCAAGGTAAAAGCAAATACACTGAAAACTTTACAAGAAGGATTAGGAGATACACTTGGTCTCCATGGCACAGGTCGAAATTTTCTTTATAAGGACCAAGAAACACAACAAATCAGAGAAAATCTGGATGAGTGGGACTGCAATAAATTGCAGAGCTTCTGTATGGCAAAGGACATAGCTGGCAAATTAACTAGAAAGCCTAGAGAGTAGGAGAAGATCTTCATTAATCATACAATGGACAAAGGAGTCATATCTAAAATATATCAACAGCTCAAAAAATTGAATCACTCCAAAACTAATTAAAAGATGGGCCAAATATTTAAAGAGAGTCTTCTCTGAAGAAGAAATAAGAATGGCCTATAGACACATGAAGAAATGCTCGACATCTCTGGCCATAAAAGAAATGCAATTCAAAACAACTCTAAGATTCCACCTCACTCCAGTTAGAATGGCCAGGATCAAGAAATCTAACAACAACAGATGCTGGAGGGGATGTGGCCAGGAGGGATCACTGCTACACTGTTGGTGGGAGTGCAAACTCGTTCAACCACTATGGAAAGCAGTATGGCAGTTCCTCAAAAGACTAAACATAGAACTCCCCTATGACCCAGCAATTCCACTACTTGGCATTTACCGAACCATCCAGAAACAAGGACATACTAAATCCAGTAGCACAACGATGTTCATTGCAGCACTATTTACCATATCAAAGATATGGAACCAACTCAGATGTCCCTCAGTTGATGAGTGGATCAACAAGATGTGGTATGTGTACACAATAGAATTCTATGCTGCTTTCAGAAAGTATGACATCGCCCCATTGGTAAGGAAATGGAAAGACTTAGAAAAAATCATATTAAGTGAAGTAAGCCAGACTCAAAGGAACATAGGCTGAATGCTTTCACTCATTTATCCTAATCAGTAGAGACTTTGGGCTCTCCTAGCAGAGAGCCCAAAAAGAACAAAAGCTTGATACATACGGCCATATAGAATGACCCTAAAGGAAATGACCTCCAGAATATAGAAACAAAAGCCATATAATGAGTGATTGTTGTCTTTAATATACTATGTTATCTCTCATCTCTTTTGTTCTCCCTTGGTTATCTCATATTGTTACAGTATTTCACTTGGTTATCTGATATATTGTATATATGCATATTTGGTTATTTGAAGTTGCATAGGGAAGGGACGAAAACAAGGTGAGGGATGTAGTGGAGGGAGGTAAATGGGGACGAAGACATGAGAAAGGGTATCAATGTATGTGAAGTAATGCACCTTCTATCTGGTGACTATAATCTAAGTCTTTATTAATTACAATAAAAATATGATAAAAATTTAAAAAATCAGCCAATAAAAAGGGTAATGTTTGTACAAAAGAAAAGAGGTAGACACTGATGACTTATGTCTGTAATCCTAGCTACTCAAAAGTATGTCAGTTAAAGCCATTCTGCGCTAGAAAGTCTGTGAGAATTGTATCTCCAGTTAACTACCTTGGAAACCAAATGTGCAACTGTGTCTCAAGGTGGTAGAAAGAGCTAAACTCGGGGACCTGAGTTTAGGGGCCAGGCCCTTAGTTCAAGCCTCATGACTGATAAAAACAAAATTATGAAAGAAAGAAAGAAAGAAAGAAGAAAAGGGAAGAAAAATAAAAGATAAGGAAAAAAAAAAGGATGATAGAGAAACTGGGTGACAGTGGCAGACTCCTGTAATCTTAGCTATTCAGGGGGCTTAAATCTGAGGATCACAGTTCAAAGCCTACCTGGGCTTGAAATATCATTTCTCAAATTAACCAACAAAAAGCCAGAAATAGATGGCGCTGTGAGTTTGGCCTAGTGGTAAAAGGCTTGCCTAGCATTCAGGAAAACCCAAGTTCGATTCCTCAGTAATACATACATAGAAAAAAATAACCAGAAGTGGTGCTGTGCCTCAAGTGGTAGAGCACCAGACTTGAGATGAGAAGCTTAGAAACAGTGCATACACACACACACACACACACACACACACACACACACACACACACACACACACAGAGGAAAGATGGAGAATGCAGTGTACTTGTTCTAGGAAATCACTTTTTTGTTTATTTCCAAAGATTGTTTTGGCATGCTTGAGATTTTAAGCATATACAATCCACAGCAAATGGGATGTTGCTCTGCAGGGAGAATTATTCGAAGGGCTTGAATCAGAAAATTTGCTCTCATTCTCAGTGCCCTAAAACCACCTATCTTCCCTTAGTACATTATCTTGGCATCAAACTATGTGGAGCCATCAGTGAGCAAAACAACTCTGAATCCCTCCTGCTGAGCAGTGACTAGTGTTGAACCGTAAGGCATTAGCAGCAATAGAACAATAAAGCCCTTTCTGTTTTTCTGTTGGATAATTCATAAATCCAAGTTGCATCTAAGGAACTTTTTTTTAGCATAAAGTGCTTCCATGTCTGTGTACATATGCTAATATAAGAAATCAATGTTTTTTTTGTACAAACAACCTTATCTTTAACGCCAGAAACAAATTCCCAAGCTGTGTCTCCAAATATATTTTCCTAAGCCCTAGTGATCATCATTATGTTATTTTTGGAATTAGGCTACTAAAAAGGGGGAAAAATAAAAAAAGGGAAAAATTTGCATTATTTAAACTTAATAAGAAAATGTAGTGAATCTAACACATGTGTTTATCTTTATTTTGCCTAAAAGCAGACCGAAATGACAGCAAGGGATTAAAATATATCTATTCATCCTTGAGGATAAAGAAGGAAGATGAGAAACTACAATATAAAAGTGACGGTGACTCCTTTATGGAAGGCAAGGCAAGAGTGGATCAAAAATATCCGAAAAGTAGAAAAGCAGAAAGAAAATGAAAACTGGCAAGCAGCTTGTGATTATCCATGAACACACAGCTTGCGGAATGTTTGCAACCCCTCAAAGGTCAGAAGAGATGGTGAGGTGGAGGCAGAGAAGTTTCCACCCATACCTTGTATAGAACAAGAAGCCCAATGGAGTCAATAGACTTCAAAAACTCACTGGGTGTGGTGAGGAGACAGGAGGCAAGGAAAAGGAAGGAGACAGAATTGAGAAGTTCAGATAAAATAAGAAGTACTTTGTGAAAGTGTAGAAATAAATGGGAATGTGTATCTCTAAACTTCTTCCTGCTTCTTACCCAGAGCTTACTTTCCAACAGATTCATCATTACATTGCCAGAGACAATTGAAGCTCTACCTCACAAGAAGCAAGAAGATCCAGATAAAAGCCCTTTTGAAGCTGACATTGCAAAGAAGCTTTTTATACTAGTCACCAGGTCACAAGTTCTGAGGCCAGTTTCTATAACACTTTTGCAGAAGGAGGCAAGAAATTTCAGTATTTGAGATAGCTTCAACATGAATGGCAGAAACCAAGGCAGTTGGTTGTAAGAGTCAAAGACAGTGTGAGGTGCAGAACACAGACCTCGCAAACATCAGAAGATAAAATGGCCCCTATTTAACAGAATACAGTGTAGTAGTTTTAGTGATTCACACTTATAATTCTAGCACCCAGACAGCTAAAACATGACAAGTGAGAGTTCCAGGTCAGCCTTTGTTATGTGAGAAGATCTTGTTGCAAACAAATAAATTAATTAATAAATACAATTATGACAATGACAACTACTACTAATAAAAGCTAAGAAGAGATCTAGGAAATTAAACATATGTATGAATAACTAAATATTCATTAGATGCATGAAGAGGTACAGTGAAGAAAATCTTCCAAAGTGTAAGAATAAAAAAATGGTGAGATGGAAAGTGAGAGGAATAAGAATTAGGAAATTGATGTGCACAACTTGACATCTGCCTAAGAAGAAATCAGAATCAAACTAACTGGCAGGAGATGAGTGTGCGTGTTTAGTGAGATGGAGCCCAAGTCAAATGAAGGGAAATAGAAGAAACAGAACTACATCAAATGATATAAGAGCCTGGAAAGCAAGTCTTTTCAAAGGCTATGATTCTTGTGTTTTTCCTCCCAATAGCAGGAAGTGTGTTATCAACCAGGAGATTTGTCATGTAGTAGATCACATGAATTACAGGCAACTTTGGGCCCATCTGCCTCTCAAAGATTGAGAGTTTTCACGGAATGGATGGGATACTGTAACAAAATAAATCGTCCATCAGCCTAGGCATATCATGAAGCAGGAATCAAATTCAGCTCAATTTCCAAATAGACTAGGTCATAGGCTAGAGAAAGCTATGGGGGAAAATATCTCTCAAACATTAATCAAGTAACATAATATTTAAAACTGTTTATTAAAAAGTCTGAAACCAAACAGTAGAAAAATAATAAAGTAAAAGTAATTATAACCTATTATTTGGTCTATCATGAAAAATAGTTCTAAAGTCAAAATTTTAAAGCTTCCATATCTTGGCTTAATTAAACCCATGATATAATTATCTTTGGGGAAAAAGAGGAGAACAGGTGGTATTACAGTCTGGGAATTTAAGATGTAGCACTTAAAATTATAAACCAAGCAAAACATTGTACCTGTGTTATGAGTTTTATTTTTTAAATGGGCCCTGATGATTCACACCTGTAAACCTAGCTACTCAGGAGGCAGAGATCCGAGCATCATGGTTCAAAGCCAGTGTGGGCAGAAAAATCCCCATGAGACTCTTTTTTGTTGTTGTTGGTAGTGGGGCTTGAACTCTGTGCCTGGGTGTTGTCCCTGAGCTCTTCAGCTCAAAGCTACTACCCTACCCTTAGAATCACAGTGCTACTTCTGGGTTTTTAGTGGTTAATTGAAGAGTCTCATGGACTTTAGCGCCCAGGCTGGCTTTGAACCACGATCCTCAGATCTCAGCATCCTCAGTAGCTAGGATTACAGGTGTAAGCCACTGGGCCCCGCTCTCATGAGACTCTTATCTCCAATTATCCACTCAAAAGACCAGAAGTGACACTGTGGCTCAAGTTGTAGAGCTCTAGCCTTAAGCACAAAGAGGATCAGGAATAGAGACCAGGCCCTATGTTCAAGCCCCGCCCCCCCCCACCAACAACAATGACAACAACAAACCATGCACATATGGAGAATAGAGCTGGCAAAAATTGCCTGGGAACAGATACAGTACAAAATATTGGTTTGACCTGATGTTGGCCTAAATCGTTGACTACTATTTGCTTTTTGAGTTAGTGGCTGTGTTTGTTTATTAACACTATAAGTTTATTACCCCCACCCAAACCTTGATGGATACCATTAAACTGCTTTATTGCCAATAAGACACCCTAATGAATAAAGATAGATATCCTTGATTTTAAAGGTCAAAAGGAACCTTGTCCCATCTTTAGAAATTTCTTTAGTTTCATGTTATGTTAATAACAACAATAAAAGTTTCCCAGCACCTATAGCTTACTTCTGTAATGTTAGCTACTCTATCAAAAATACACTTAAGGAAGAGAGGTCTAAGAGATGAGACTCTGTCTCCCCTTACTCAACAAAGTGCTGAACTGGAGCCTTGGCTTAAGTGATAGAACGTAAGACTAGGAAGTTCAAAGACCTGAAATAAATACATAAGTAAATAAAAATAGAATACAACAAAGAAGAAAATTATAAGACAAAGATGTACATGCTTAAGTACTGAGCAAAGTTATATTTTTATTACATTTTCACACACATACACGATGTATGGCAACTGATTGTCAGGTATATGGCTTCTTCTCATGTCTTAGTGGTGTCAAAACATGGCAAGAAAATTAGGGAAAGCAAAAATGCAATTGGCTAAGAGCAGTCAGATCTTCCAAGCAAACACACTGACACCGCTAGATCCATAGGAAAAGTTCTGTAGTAAGTATTCAGAAGAACCAAGGTGCTGAGACTAGCAAAGAAACATGGACGTGCTATTCCTTTTGTACAAGTGCACAGATACCCACATGGATCTCTATGTGTGGACCAACAAGTTGATGTGAGAGATGTGTAGCTAAGTGCTAACTGCATATGTATCTGAAGTACTAGTCTCAGATGAGATTCAGATACCATACAAAATTATTAATGGTATGTGTTTTTAAGGATGAATACGAGCTTGTCTCTTTATAATAAGTCATTGAGAGGAATGAAAAAAGAAAAGGTGTGAGAATAAAATTATATTACACACACATATGTCAAAATAGAACCAGGCTACTTGAAGGCATGAGTGGGGTCCAGGACAGATGAGAGAATGACTCTGAACAACATACACTATATTCATAAATTCACATGTCACATCACTACCCTATGGAGCACCTATTTAAAGATAACAAATAATTTAATAACGTTTATAAAGGAGTTATAAATTGCTGGAGGTGTGACTAATTGATAAAATGACTGATTAACAAGGTTAAGCCCCTGAGTTGAAATTCTAATGTTATTCTCACCTCTTCTTCTGACAGAATCACTGTTGGGAGCCAGTGGCTCACATTGATAATCCTAGTTACTGAGGGGCGGGAACCAAGATCGCAAAAAGCAAAGATGAAGTTACGAATCCAGTGGTTCAGTTCCAGATTACCAACTGGCAAAGCCCTTACTGCTTCCTAATGCTCAATGTATGAAGACAAGCAGAGACAGCCAAACCAAGGTTTCTCTCTATTTGTCTTCTCTCCAATATGAATAAGTAGAGCACTGTACCTTGCTTCTAGTCTAAAAAGTAGTGCTGTTCTCATGTGAATCCATATTTTACAACAAGAAAAGAAAACCCCCTACCATTCCTTTAGCTACTCAGACCAAGAAATTGGCATACATGTGCAGTGGTACATGAGACAGGAGAGAAGGTAGATATATCAGCTACAGAGAAGGTAATGGGAGCTGTCACAGAAGCTTCTTCCTGACAAATAATTGGTCCTTTTGGTTTAGAATTTGCAGAAGAAATCTGTTCCCCAAGAGAGAATTCTGGTTCCTTTAACTTCCCCTCCTGTTTTGGGGATAGAAATCTGGAGTTCTGCCGATCCCTTAGGGATATTTTATAAAACATTTACCACTCTAATGGTTTTCATTAGTTAGTGGTTTTCCACATTATGCATCTGAATAAAAATTAAATGTGCAAAAAGTTTAAGAACTAACAACTTCAATGGGGAATCTACATGTTGGGCCTCAATTTAACAATTTTCATATTTTCTTTGGCCTTTTGCTGCATAAAAGATACTGATCATTAAAAAGAAAGGGCCCCAAATTTTAGGCTTCTTTTATCAGCCAGTTGCATTGCTTTGAGCAACTTTCTTCTCTGGACTTCAAATTTCATATCTATAAAGTGAAGTAATGGTGCAGATATTTTCTGACGTCCCCTCCTGACTTCAATATTCAATGGCAAATACATGCTGTACCCCATCTGCAGAACACTTTGCCCTCTCTATTAAAGGAGGCACACAGGGGATTTCTACAGACTTGGAAATTGCTTTTTGCTTATTTGGAGTAAACCCTAAAGTAAACCTGGACTACATCCCTCAGTTGACCAAATCTCACACACACACACACACACACACACACACGCACGCACGCACACACACATGCACACACATGACATTTTAAATAGCCATAGAAGATGGTTTCAATTCAACAAGTCAAATTATGAGTACAATGCGTCTTCACCACATCACCTCTCCTATTCGTCTCTCCAGTCTTTTCCAATCCCATCCATTTGCTCAAATTACCTAATTCAGCTTTTATATAATGTGTTTTGAATATAATGACTGTATTTGATGGCTTTTCCTCTCTCCATTTATCTGCCTCCCCCTCCCCTCTTGCCATCCACGTGTGTCCCAATCATCACTAACCAAATATATTTCACCTTCCTAGTATTTATTTTCTTAACCTGCTTCTTAATAATTCTTAGAAATTGCATCATTGGAAACCCCCACTACTACCTCCAGCCCCATCTTGACTATACTCTCAGATGAGCAATTCTAGATATCATCCAATTTTATATATACCTAAATATATAATTATATATATAAAATTAAAAAACAGATAAGGTTTCATTTGTTGTTTTTTGTTCTCTTTATGTTTGTTTTATGAGAGAAGTTATTGTTAAGTAGCTCAAGCTGACTTGGAGCTATTCATTTTCCTGCCTGCATCTCCAAGTGTTAGAACTGCAAACATGAGCTATCCTACCGGCTATAAAACTTTTGCTTATGGTTATGATTTCTTTCGGTCTGGCATGGCATAACCAGATACTTGGACTAGTGGATAAAGAATACTGAATTTACAAGTAGCTGGTACTTTACAGAGACAGTCTGGGAATTCTTGGTCTACAGATATTCAGTTGCTTAGGATCTTCTTGACTTCAAAGAGTGATGTAAAGCCAAAAATGTGGATGATGAAATTGCAAGAATCCAATGCATGCGTAGCCTTAGGCTTCCTTTATTTCACTTTGTTCCAGCTCCTCCCTCTAAAGGAGACCTCTTTTTCAACTTCGCGAGGTCTAACTCTTTTTGCACATCTTATTAACATCATCTAGTTACACAATAGGATTTCATTTTGACATATCTGTATATTAATAGTGTATACCTTGATTAATCTTGTGTCCCGTCACTCTTTCTTTCCCCTATCCTTCTGCTTCCTACCCAGTCTCATCAAGCTTCATTTTCTAGATTTTCAAGATTGAACAAAAATCTTTCATCTTGCACACGTGCTTATTTTATGCTCAAAGATTATTTTTTTGTTCTGTAAAAAAGCTGCCTTTGATTTCCCTAGAATCAGTTAATGTATGTTAAGTAATTTCTGAATTGTCCTTCAACTCGTAGATTTAGTTCTCACTGAACTTTTTGAAATTCTGATGAAAGCTCTGGACTCTCCTTTGCCAACGGTTTCCATAAAGCAAGACACATCTCAACTTCAGCTGTCAGGATACATAGCAGGTGCTGAAGTTTATGTAAGATTTTGGAACACAGAACTTCTACAGGGAGCTAGTTTGTGCCACTATCTTCTATGTTGAATGCCAGTATAATAGAAAAAAAAAGTATCAAATGAGGAGACCCCAAACAAGTGTACATTGTCTCTGCCACAGATGGCTGTAAGAGCACATTGTCCTTGGGTTTCTCATTTACTAAACAGTGAGAAAGTTCAATGACCTTCCACTTCACATGCTGTGATGAATATTAAATGATGCTGTTTAATGGAACACCTTGCAAACTTCACATTTTGTGGACGGAATGAACAAATAATTCTTGATTTTATTCAGTACTCCATGAATGATCCTGACACCAGCAGTATTAACAAGACTAAGTAGTTTCTACAAATTCAAGTTCTCAAGCATGTCCCAGCCAGCTGGATCCAAAATTGAATTTCAACAAGATTTCTAGGTGATGAGTATATACATGATAAATTTTGAGGAGTTTTTTTTCTTGTCCAATACATTTCTCTCAGCAAAAGTACCGACCCTTTTAGAATGCGGATCTCCACATGATAGAGGAGACTCACTGAGATTAAAGGATGTGCTGAGGATTTCTCTAAGTCAAGTTACAACATGATGGGGGCATAACAGATGTTGGGTTTGGGAAATGCTTTCAAAACCGGTTCTGTGCTCAGGACATTCGCTGCTTAGTAAAAACCAGGGCATCATTAAATAAGCACAGCATGTTGGGGAAAAGCTAAGAAATAGCCGGATTGGGTTGTTGAGCCCTACAGAGAATTGTCATGTATCATTATGAGGTCATGAAACATGTCCTGACGTGTCACTAATTTGTAGACCTATTCATTGGCAAAAGTGTCAAAGAGGGAGCCGAGTATCCATTTTCTATGATATTTCACTGAGAGCCATATGAGTTTTGAAAATTAGTCTTTATTGGCTAGTCTTTTTTTATATATTTTTATTGTAATTAATAAAAGGGTTACATGATACTTGTCAGATAGAAGGTGCATTAATTCACATATATTGATACCCTTTCACATGTCTTGGTACCCATTATCCTCCCCCCCCACCACCCACCCCCCGTCTTGGTTTTCCCCCCTTCCCTATCAAATTTCAAATAACCAAATTCAAATAAATTCAGTATATCAGATAACAAAGTGAGATACTGTAACAATATGAGATACCCAAGGGACAACAAAGGAGATGAGAGGTAACATAGTACATTAAGGACAACAATCATTCATTATATGGCTTTTGTTTCAATATCCTGGAGGTCCCTTCAATTAGCTTCATACTATATGGCCTTATATATCAAGGTTTTGCTCTATTGCAGATCTTTGCTAGTAGAGCCCAAGGTTTCTACTGATTATGACAAATGAGGGAAACCATTGAGCCTAAATTCCTTTGAGTCTGGCTTACTTCACTTAATATGATTTTTTCTAAGTCTTTCCATTTCCTAACAAATGGGGTGATGTCGTTTTTTTCTGACAGCAGCATAGAATTCCATTGTGTACAAATACCACAACTTGTTGATCCACTCATCAACTGAGGGACATCTAGGTTGGTTCCATATCTTTGCTATGGTGAATAGTGCTGCAATGAACATTGTTGTGCTCGTGGATTTAGTATTGGCTAGTCTTCTTATTGCTCATCATGTCTGTGAAGGCCTAGAAAGTACCAGGATCAAGGACATAATGTGGAAAAATCAAGGGAAGAAAGATAGAGCACTACTATTAATTCAAACATGGTTCCTGATATGGTAGAGTGCTATAAATCATGAACCCCCTAGGGAGGGAAGATATGTGGGGTACAAATTGTATACCATGCAGTTTTCTGGACTGGAGAAGCCCAAGTGTGGAGATGAGAAATAATGACGAAATGATGAGAAATTATAAACAAAGAAAACAGAAACGGAGAGGGAAGATGAGCCAAGCTTAGACTGTTCTTATTAATAAAATCACCTATCATCCATTCAACTACTTTTATTCTTTTAAATAAGTATCAGTTTGTTAACATCTACTCTCATAGACTTCTCAGTGTTTAATATTCTATGAACTTTGCATGTACGCTACTTCAGTAAAACTAATGGTTTAATGTAGAAGGGGGAAAAAAAACCACCATAATCAGTGCTTGAGTGTTCAGCCTTGGCTGTCCTCAGATCACCCTTCAGGTTTAGTTATCTAACTACAGTCTTTGGCAACTCTGAGATCACCCAGTGTGAATGGAAAAGCCATCTAAGTCCTTTTCACATAATTATGAACACAGTTGCTCTGAGTCCCATGGGCCCCATTGGGGCTCTAATAACCAAGGAGCCTGAAAAGTCTATGCATCCCCAAATTATAGCAATGCACTCACCTCGGGAACAGATGGTTTTATTAACGGCCACTGCCAGACACTTGGCTGAGGGCGGAGCAGGAGGCCATTAGCGTCTGTTCCACTTTGGTAGAGCAGTGGCCGTGGACACCAGATGAGCTGGGTCTCAAAATAATGGGCAGCAGGAGAGACCAGGCACTTTTGATGGTGTTCAAGGAGAAAAACAAGCTAAATAGGAAATTTAACATTCTCTTCCTTTTAGTGTGAAAACAGGAAAGACAAAGCAAGAGAACTGTTTTCATTTTTTTAATTCAATTGTTTTAGTTTAAGGTCAAGAAGTTTCTTCATAGAAGATTGATAAATCAGGGAATAGGATGATGTCCAAAAAAGACTTACCACTTGGTGAGTTTGTGAAATGGTAGCTCTGGCTAACACTAGCAAACAAATATATGAAAGAAGAAAAGAAATAGTAATAGTTTCTCTCCACTCCACCCCTTTAACTCATAAGCATTCAAACATGATGAAGGGGAGAATTTTCAGGAAGATCTTCTTCTACCCCACATTGGGTAACAGAAAAGGGTTGTTCAAGCAAACAAAAAAATATGAACCCAAGACCTATAGTACAAAGGCTGAAATTAATGATAGTGACATATACATCTTTAAGGCACACATTTGTTTGAAGTAAGAGGTGGGAGCACAATCTTCCTTCTTATTGCACTTTGGTATCTCCATATAAACCATGACTAGCTCGTTTTTTTCTTTTGCTAATCAAATTCTGGTACGTTTCTCTAATTCTTTGCAGGTATCCTAGGGGTACATGTTGGCATGTGTCTACCATTTGGCTATCTTGCTACCACTGTGCAACTAAGTACTAAATTTGTACAATTTAAATCACATTTGTTTCTTATCCTCTTCTATCAGACTAGTCTCATGCCAATGTGAAAACCAGACAAATACATTACAGCAAAGGCAAGTGACAGATGAATAGCTTTCCTAAGCATAAATATAACACTCCTTGGTAGTATAGGAACATATTCTAGCCAAAAATGTGTATAATGAAATACATACCAGTATCAGGGAGGAAGAATCTAGTCGAGGTATATAGGTAAGTCTAGGTGTGCATCAGTAAGATTAAAAAAATCAGAAAATTATAATTAAAAATTTCACACAAGCAGTTGACATTTCTTCTTGATGAGAAACTTTCCTATTAAGATGAGATAAAATAAATTGTCCCCTTTGCCATCATGCTCCTATATTGTACTTGAAAGAATAGCTAAGGCATTATGGCAAAAAAGAGAGAGAAATGATAGATACATTGAGAAATAAGAGATGAAATATTCTTTGTAAGTAGCTGTCTATTAAGAAAATCAGAGAAAACAATAAAACTCTTGGTACTGAAAAGTTGCAATTAACAAATCACAGGCAATAAGAGTAATACAGAAATAAAAATAGATTTTCTTTTTTTTCAAAACTCAGTTCTGAATGTTTGCTTATTCTGCTGGTGCTCTACCACTTGAGGCATATTTCTAGCCTGAATTTTATTGTTGGTTATTTTTTAATTATTGGTTATTTTTAAGTTGCCTTTGATGGCTTTGTGCCACAAAGCTCTGGATTCTTCCCTTTTGAATAGCTAGAATTACTGGCATGAAATAGACATGTAAGTTAAAACTTTAAAAGTAACTGTACATTTTTTTACCCCCCAAGCTAAAATTTTTATGTACAACCCTAACAAAATATGTAGAGGATACATATAACAAAGACTGCAAGAATTAAAAATAATGGATGAGGAGGAGAAGAAGGAGGAGGAGGAGAGAAGAAGGAGGAGGTGGTGGAGATGGAGGAGGGGCAAGAGCAGGAGGAGGAGGAGGAGGAGGAAGGGAGGAGGAGGAGGAGGTGGAAGATGAGGATGAAAGAGGTTGAATGTGTTTTTTTTAGAAAAGGATTATTTGTAACTATGGAAATAGAATAATGCATCTTTCTTTCCACTTTTCAAGTGTGTTTCTGCAATCACTTGAAATCCCCCTTCAATTTAAGAACTGTTCACTCTTGGGGGATTCATTTGGAGTCTAGATTCTCTTGGCCTCATATTCTTAATCATTTAATTAAGTTAGTTGTTCATTTGAAATTTTACTTTTAACTTAATTTTGTAGATAAGAAAATAAATTTTGTGGAGGTTAAAGTAATTTGCCCAGACTCACAAATAATGAAAGCTTGTGTCGACCTTAGTTCATGGCAACTCCAATAGGCTTTGTTCCTGTTGTCTCAAAAATTTTAAGTCTTTTGCTATTATTAGAAAGATTGTGGCTTTAAAAAGCAAGCTTAAGGAGGAAAACACAGTTACAATTATTGTTTCTCATGTCCAAATATCTTTTAACAGAAGCCAGGTTGGTTTTCCGTGGAGCCCTGGGAGTGGAGTGCTAAAACAAAACAAAAACCCTGATAATGGTGAGGGAGGTTCACATCTCTAAGTGAGTTTCTATTTTCAAACCATTAAGAGGCCAATCATCAGCCTTTTGCTGTGTGCACCATCTCCTTCCATTTATATGAAGGGTGTAGAAACACAGTACCAGCTACACTTAATTTACGATCATGTCATGTAATAAGTGGCATTGAAAAACAGGGTGATTTATCTAGAGTAGATTTATTTGAATTAAGGTAGTGTGTGTGTGTGTGTGTGTGTGTGTGTGTGTGTGTGTATGTGTGTGTGTGCGTGCGCGATGGAATGTGGTGGTGATGAAGGGAGGAGGAGAGGAAGAAAGGGAAAGCATAAAGCATATGACAATGTATGTAAATATATTGTCAGTCCGGATGCTCAATATGAAAATGGGTTATGAATGAGGATATTTAGGCATAGAAACAGAGCACAACCTGAGTTCAGTGTGATCAGGGATAAATTGAGTTTCTGAATATGAACACTGTTACCTTTCATGATTCATGATCAGAGATAAAGCCTAATTATTGTCCACAGGAAAGAACAAAAGATCATCCATGAGTCAAACATCCAACTGTAGCTCTATGTCCTTGAGCTGAGGCCCCTATGAGCACCACACTTTTCCAGCATCACCAAAGCATCACCTACAGTCAGATCCCTTCTTACTCTGTCCCATTTCCCCTTATATTTGCCAGGAACGCTCTCACAATGACAAGATGAATGTACATTTTCTCTTTCTTCTGTCAAGGGGAGACGAGAATGAGCAAGGGACCAGTCATAATGCAGACCTGGTGGAAGGAGGGGTAAAACTCTTGAAGGTTGGAGCATGCATGCGATAGAAAATAAACCTGATCTTCCTGGATAATTTGCATCTTGTGCCTTGTGTATGTCTTTTGATGAGAATCTATCAAGAGTGTTCACTCACTTTTGATACAATAAAAACAAAATATCTATATTATTGTCTGACTAAACAGCCTTGCATATAGCTTGTTCACATTTTCCAGTAGCAGAGGATATTGTGTTAGGTCAAGAGTAGCGTATGCTTTCTAGCGAATGTAACTGTAACCTCTCTATACATTACCTCAATAATAACAAATAAAAAAAGTGTAGTGTATGCTAATAGCGTTGAAGAAGGAACTTCTTCTTCCTTCCCACTAAATCTTTGCTTATTTTTGGAAATGGAGTCTCATGTGTTTTATGTCCTGGCTGCCTTTGGAATCTCCATCCTCCTTATCCCTAGTGACTGGACAGTTACAGGCATGAGCTAGTGGCACCCAACACACCAACAGTTCATCTGCTGAAACCTGAAACTCATGTGTGCACCCTGACTGTGGTATGAAATGCTTACTTTGGCTTTTCCTTCAGCATCCCATGCCAAATAATTGCTCTCCTTTCTCTGCCTTTTGTCCCTTTTGCCTGGTTATTTGGCTACTTCATGTACATGGTTGACCTGACATATAGAAACACTGAAGTCGGGCCTCTGGTCCAGAACTCCCAGTTATACTGATACTATTTTATAAGTGAACAGAGCAGAGAATCACTAGACAATTTCATCCCTAGGTTTTATGTGCTTGATTTTATAAGAGGTATTTGGAGATGGTATTTGTTAAGAGGTAAAGACTCCCACTTGGTCCCACAAATGGAGAGTAGGAGAAAAGCCTAGCAACCCTGCCTGCATTTTTTTCATTGATAGTTACCGTCTTCAGGCTTTGGATCACACTCCTGCTTAGCTGGTTCCATTACTCAGGGGTTTCTGTCTAAAAGCTAGTCATATCTAACCTATCTTCCCCCCTTTCAAGGTTACGATAAGAAAGGTGCCAGTTTGTCTTCCTTTCCTCTTCATGCATTTCCCCTTCTTGCTGAGATTAGCTAGTGGTTGTCTGAAGGCAGATTAGGCCTTCCATCTTCAGGTTACCTGGTGTCTCCGACAAAGAACTGCAATCTTGCCAAGGGCTATCTACAAATTCAACAAAATACCCATCAATACCCCAATGTCATTCTTTAAAGAAATAGAAGAGACAATCCAAAATTTCATATAGAATAATAAAAGACCCCGTATAGCAAAAACACTTCTTAGCAGAAAGAACAATGCAGGAGGAATCTCAATACCAAACTTCAGACTCTATTACAGAGCTATAATAATCAAAACATCCTGATACTGGCACAAGAACAGGCCTGAGGACCAATGGAATAGAACTGAGGACCCAGATATTAAACCACAGACCTATGGCCACCTAATTTTTGACAAGGGAGCCAAAAAATAGAATGGAAGAAAGACGGCCTCTTCAACAAGTTGTGCTGGCAGAACTGGTTAAGCACCTGCAGAAAACTAAAGTTGGATCCTTCTTTGTCACCCTGAACTAGAATTAACTCCAAATGGATCAAAGACCTCGAGGTAAAAGCAGATACCCTGAAAACTTTACAAGAAGGAATAGGAGACACACTAGGTCTCCTTGGCACAGCTTGAAAGTTTCTTAATAAGGACCAAGAATCACAACAAATCAGAGAAAGGCTGGATAACTGGGACTGCATTAAACTGCAGAGCTTCTGTATAGCAAAAGATATAGCTAGTAAATTAATTAGGAAGCCTACAGAATGGGAGATCTTCACCAACCATACAACAGACAAAGGCCTCATATCTAAAATATATTAACAGCTCAAAAAATTGAATCAATCCAAAACTAATCTCCGAAGAAACAATCATCCCATCAAAAGATGGGCCAAAGACTTAAAGAGAGTCTTCTCTGAAGAAGAAATAAGAATGGCCTATAGACACATGAAGAAATGCTCAACATCTCTGGTCATAAAAGAAATGCAAATCAAAACAACTCTAAGATTCCACCTCACTCCAGTTAGAATGGCCAGGATCAAGAAAACTAATAACAACAGATGCTAGAGGGGATGTGGCCAGGAGGGATCACTACTACACTGTTGGTGGGAGTGCAAACTCGTTCAACCACTATGGAAAGCAGTATGGCAGTTCCTCAAAAGACTAAACATAGAGCTCCCCTATGACCTAGCAATTTCACTACTTGGCATTTACCCAATTGTCCAGAAACAAGGGTACACTAAATCCACTAGCACGATGATGTTCATTGCAGTACTATTTACCATAGCAAAGATATGGAACCTACCCAGATGTCCCTCAGTTGATGAGTAGATAAACAAGATGTGGTATTTATACACAATGGAATTCTATGCTGCTGTCAGAAAAAAAATGACATCTCCCCATTTGTAAGGAAATGGAAAGATTTAGAAAAAATCATATTAAGTGAAGTAAGCCAGACTCAAAGCAACATAGGCTCAATGGTTTCCCCCATTTGCCATAATCAGTAGAAACCTTGGACTCTTCTAGCAGAGATTTGCAATAGAGCAAAACCTAGATACATAAGGCCATACAGTTTGATGCTAAATGAAAGGACCTCTATGATATAGAAACAAAAGCCATATAATGAGTGATTGTTGTCCTTAATGTACTATGTTATCTCTCATCTCTTTTGCTTTCCCTTGGTTATCTCATATTGTTACAGTATTTCACTTTTTTATCTGATATATTTGATATATGCATATTTGGTTATTTGAAATTGGATAGGAAAGGGGGGAAAAGAAGTTGAGGGTCGGGGTGGGGGTGCGGAAAATGGGAACCAAGACATAAGAAAGGGTATCAATGTATGTGAAGTAATGCACCTTCCATCTGGAGAATGTAATGTAACCCTTCTAATAATTACAATAAAAAATTATATGGAAAAAAAGAAATGCAAATTCTGAATAATCCCAGATGGTTGCTAACATTATGAGTTCCTGTCCTGGTTTAGTTTTACAATGATCAGACTTAATGTGAGATGAGGAAGTAAACCACCTAGTGTTACTTTTTTCAGACTTGGGCAAATAATGCGCAGAGGAAAATTATTAAATATTGGTAGAATAGACTGTATGTTATTGTGACTACTGTTCTCTGACTTTCATTATCTGAAATTGAGATTATTCCACTCAGGAACATCTCCCGAGAATATGAGGAAAATTTCTCTGGAATGAGAAAATTGTTCTGAATATAGTTGTGACATTAACGTGTCCAATGGCAGAAAGGCAGTCCAATGGTAGAAATTCTTTTTCTCGGCCAGAAAGGGTAAATCTAATTTAAAAAAGGGTCCCATAATTTTCCATTTGTGTAAGAAAAAAATTCCATCACTGGCATAATGCTAATAATAATTTCCCAGTGTCTTAATAACTCATGAAATGTGTTGAAATTACGGATTGAAATCAATTATTAGAAAGCAAATTTTGAAAGATTTGCTCAAGGGATTCAACATAGTAATAGGGTCATCTTGACTTTGCTAAGGCACAGAGTTTAGAAAGCCAGAAAGCAGTTCACTTTAACTCACAATGTCTCCAAAGGCTGTCAAAAACCTTCCCATGGTGTCTGCAAATGGGAGCTGCATTGTGCTGATAAGAAATAGAAAGTAATTTCTCACATATAATATATGAACTCCTTAAATTGATTTCTAAATCTGCTCTTTCTAAGTGGTCCATTCCGCAACTCATCCTGATATTTTCTCATTGCTCAGGAAGTCAGTTGTGGTGGTCATTGCATGCCGAGCACATAGCCCTCTCTTCCCTTGGCTTGAAGAAAAACAGAAGATAGTCCATATGCTTCTGGTGCAAAAGTTTTATGATCAGATGTTGGGTTCCATAAGGATAAGTGGAAGTGTTGGCATTCAACAATTTTAATATCCATTTGCTGAATTTACTATCACTTACCCATTATTTACCCCAAACAATTTATACCTCCAAGAATTTTCATGGAAAAAATTTTCATGGTAGATTTTTTCCCAAAGGAATTTAAGTTGTAGAAATAAAATGCAACCAATAATGAAAGGAAGTTAACCTTGTATGAAAAATATTTAATGTTATTCAATTATCAGTCACTGCATATCAGGTAAGGGGTTTGACCTAGTGGTAGAGTGCTTGCCTAGCATGCATAATGCCCTGCGTTTGATTCCTCAATACCACATACAAAGAAAAAGCCAGAAATGGTGCTGTGGCACAAGTGATAGAACTCTAGCCTTGAGAAAGCCCGAGGACAGTGCTCGGGCCCTGAGTTCAAGCCCCAGGACTGCTGAAAAAAAAGTTTGGGATCTATGTAAATATTTTGTATAATTATTAAATAAAAACTGTTGAAATCTAGATTAAAAATACACTGGAGTTTTTTGAGTAAATTTAAACATAAATCTTTGAGTCTATATTTCTGATAGGTATATGATAAGGATAAAAATAAACCATAAACATAAAGGGTAATCATATTATACATATTCATTGCAAACAAATAATTTTGTCTATATCTTGAACAACCAGATACATGTGGATGGAAAAAGATCTAAAAAATAGAAATGCAAAAATCAAAGAAGTTAATGCAAATAACCTGGCATGCTAAATTTGAACTGAAAACATCAGTGTCAACTCCTTTTTTATATTTAGCATAAATCCTATTTTGTAGTTTATTCTATAAATAATCCTAGAAGCTAGAAAAATGCTGCTGATTGAATACCGTGATTATTGAAACTGTAGCACTGATGTAACATTTTTCCACTAGAAAAATCAAGACTTCTCGGGAAAACTGCTGAGTCTCAGGACTGATAGAAGACATAGCTATTCAAGAAGAAACCAGAATACATTTCCACATTAGAAAACAAGTATTACAGATGATCACTGTCATATCAAAAGCACCAAGTTTCAGTAGAAAGAATTCCCATTTCCCAAAGGAGGAGAATTTAGCAACAATCCAAGGACATGAATGGGATTGATGGACTATAAACTAAATATGTAAAGTGTAAGAATTCGTAAATGTGATAAAAACAAAACTGCACAAAAAAACCCCAAAGCATTTGTTTCATGTTGCTAATGCCCAGTATCAACAAATTAATCTGAAAATTCACCAAGGATGGACAATCAGCAGCTACTACCCATGGGAAATATAAGCAGGTGGATTGAGGTCATCCCAGCCCTGACATAAATGTGAAACCCTATCTGAGAAGGGATGAAAGCAATAAAGGATGTGGCTCAAGTGGGTGAGTGCTTGCCTGGCAAACACAAGGCCTTAGGTTCAAATCTCAGTACATTTAACATGGATGTCTAGAAGTTAAACAACATGAAAGTAAACACCAGCCAAATCCTGACAAGGGCAGCTCCATTAATGGGAAGCATGAGATGGAATCTTGTACCATCTTGCTCTGGGGCCATCAGAAGCATAAACTGTTCTTTGGTCCACAATAGACACACTGTAAATGCCACCAGGCCATTAGAGTCTCAGTGGCCATATCTAGTATTATGTGGACTTTCTGTGCACGGTAGAACTTGTTTCAAAGGACTCTTAGTTGACTGAACATTTGACCCAAAAAACAACAACCATGATGTTGGCAATTTATATATGGAGAAAGGAGAGCAGGTAATGCTTTTTTTAATGTGAAAATATGTCTTCAATCTCATAAAGAAAGAAAAAAGTCACAATGTCTGCGTCACTCACCCTATTTGATAAATCTCAAAGTGGCCCATTATTCATTGACTGTGTCACTCACACCATCACTGTCCAAAGAAGCATGAGACCAGAGCATTAAGGACTTTTGAGAGAAATGCTGCACATGCAAGTTTTAATGTAGTATAGTGCTGTAATTGTTCTCCTTTATTATTTGCTAGTATTATTAATTTCTTATGTCAAATTCATTAATGAAACCTTATTATAAGTTTGAATGTATTTAAATATATATAAGTTTGTTAGTATCTGGCAGCTTTAGGCTCCAACTAGGTCTTTGGAAGTATTGCCAGTGAGGAAGGTGGAGGAGTGTAGACAGAAAATCCAAGATGTCAATAATATGAGAAGCTGATAACTTCAGACAAAAATTAGAGATAATATTTTTATTGTGATTCCTGGGCCTTAAAGTCATGGCATGGGCACTGTCTCTTAGTTTTGTCACTCACAGATCCAGATCCACAGACTTTTCTTCCCAATCCAGCTTTGAACCATGATTCTCAGTTCTCAGCCTCTTGGTTAGCTAGGAATATATGTGTGGGCCCCTGGCACCTAGGTGAGGTAAATAATTTTTAAATACTTACTTAAGAATTAATAGAAAATTGATGGAGGTAAACTATTGTACATACTTCCAGTGGCCTTAAATCTTCAGATAAACGCAAGTTTTATACCCATGTTGGAAGATGTCAAAAGTACAAATCATATTTTGAAATGATTACAAGGAGATATAAGTAATTCACTGTAATATGGGGTTTTAGTGATAGCATATTAATATAAAACTCAGTAAGTATAGGATGTATAAACTGCTCATTAAGTTAGCTTTATCCGATGGGCATATGTGTATCATTATTTACTGTAAGTTTCATTTTTTTAGCTGGAAACTAAATATTATTTTAAGCATGCCTGAAACATTTACAGAAATTCCTACTCTTCTGGTCAATAAAACTCTCAGAACACATTTCAAAGACTAAGTACCTGAGGCTTACAGTCTGTGACTGCAAAGCAGTAAAAGTAAAAATCAATAGAGATAAACAAAAGGTTGAAATACAATCATACCAGGAGAAAAGGGGACAACACTTCTAAGTAGTATGTGAATTAAAGAAAAAAATCGTCATAAATAATAAATCAAATCATGAGAACAGAGCATAGAGAAGTCTAACATACCACAAAATCAGACTAAGGAGGAAAATTTAAACACTGAATTGCTTACATTTTAAAAATCAATACAGAAATTAAACAAGCATTCCATTTAAGAATTTGTGAATCGAAAAATTAAAATAAATCACAAAGTGCTGGTGGCTCATGGCTATAATCCTAGTCCGTCAGAAGACTTAGATCTGGGAAAGCTTGTGTCCTGCTGAGATAAAGCTACTAAATTTAATGGAAAATCATGAAAATTTAAATGAAAGGTATCATCGCATGCAAATACATGCTTTAATATGAATTAAAATCACAAATATAAATTAATATCAAGGTTGTCGAATATTCTTTTTTTGTGGGTCATAGGGCTTGAACTCTAGCAATATTCTAAATTTGAATAAATCTAAGTATTAAGGAATTGACAAAGAACTTCCTTAGTTTACTTATGGGTAGATAACATTGAATCTTTTCCAAAACCATTTTTCATTACATAGGAAAGTTATATATACATACATATATACACACACATATATGTAGATAAATAAATAATATACTATAACGCAACTTTCCTACTCCTAGGCATGTACATCACAGAAAGCACTCACAAAGAAACAAGTCAAATGCACAGCCTCAGTAAAATAGCTTTAATGAATTGTGTACCTAGGGACTGGAGGAAAGCAAGTAAAGCAATGCTATGCATCAGCATGCATAAATCTCAAAGGAAATACTGAATAAACACTGGAATATGACATTAATGTTAACATCTGAAGCAAGCAGGCATACTGTATAAAATATTATTTAGAGATTTGTGTATGTATCGTGAAGGTATTAATAGAAGGAAATGTATTATTCAAAATTCAGGAGAGTAGTTACCTGGGAGCTGGGGGAACTAGAAGAGAAGAATAATACAAGGAAGTTGATAGATATTATGATTTTCTATAAGTTACAGAATGGATGCAAAGGTGGACTTTTTTCATTCTACCTACATTATATATATATACGTGTATGTGTGTAAAGAGAGACTATATAAAACTATAATATATAATGTATACTATTATAAATAATATATAAATCATATGCATATTTATTTGAATTGATGTTGAAAGTATTCTGCATAAAACCCTCAGACTGCATAGTTTGATACTAAGTAGAAATTTCAGTTCCAATCTTTATATACTTATTTATTCATAATAATTTTGTTGCATTATCATAATCTGTCATTTGAAGCAACTTTAGACTTAAATTATAACAGCCAAATCATCATTATATCAGACATTTCTATTTATATTCTACACATGGCTGTAATGATCTTTGCATTCATTGTATGTTCAATTTGTATGTGTGTCAGCCGAATCCCCCTTTCTCACTTTGTGTCAACAGTATACACAAACATTTTCTTTTAATTCACTACTCTTTCATCAGACATTACAAGCCCTCTCTGGGGATGAAGTCAAGCATTGCTGTGCTCAGATGAATTTTCTGGCCCAAGGAGATAATTTTGCACACAGTCAATAGCAATATCCCAGAAGTGAAACAGAAAACTGAAAATGTGAAAGGAAATTCAATAGGAAGATAGGAGCAGAAAGCTCCTTAACCACATAGGGTATGTTTTCCTAAGAACACATAAATGCAAATGCTACACATAATACCTGCATCATAGGGATCAGGAGTTTGGCCTAGTGGTAGAATGTTTGCCTAGCATGCGCAAAGACCTGGGTTTAATTCCTCAGTACCACATATATAGGGGAAAAAAAGCTGGCAGTGGTGCTGAGGCTCAAGTGGTAGAGCTCTAGCCTTGATAAAGTCCAAGGACAGTGCTCAGGCCCTGAGCTCAAGCCCAGGACTGGCAAAAAAAAAAGTACCTGCATCATAGCTTTATTGAAAATTAATTTATGTGAATGGATCACACAGAGACACCCTTCAAACCTCAGTTAAGGTTGCCACTTTTTCCAGAGATCATTCCATTATTTATCCTCCCTAATGATGTGCAAAATTAAAATGAATTGGTTGATTAAAGAGCATTTTTCTACCAATTGTTCATTTTATTCTTGCAAAATGGAACATTTCTTTAGTGACCCTAAGTAGAACATAGCCTTCTGTGAAAAATCTGAAATTAAAAAGAGAAGATAAAAGTGATTAATTAAAACCCTCTTCCTTCCAGACACAGTATGTTGCAGTCCATCGTGCCACCAAGGCCTTGAGCCTTCTCACCAATGTAGTGAGCTTTATCTTCAATACAATTTGTGGTTTTGAGAAATTTTGTTTCAGTGATCTTTTTCCAGCACCTCTCATTAAGGCACATATTGGTCTGTAGGCATGATTATTACAAATGATAATTTAAGAATATGTCCATTTATGGAAATGATGGAGATGATTATCTGACACTATTTTTCAGACTCATTCATATGCATGAAGATATGCACATCGAAATGTCCATACTTTCTATTTATTATTTTATCGAATGATTGGCTGACTTCCAGAACTGGAGCTTGAACTAGTGGCCTAAGTGCTTGTCCCTTAGCTTTTTCACTCAGGCTGTTGCTCTACCACTTCAGCCAGGGATCCACTTCTGGCTTTTTGATGGTTAATTGGCGATAAAAGTCTCACAGACTTTGCAACTTGTTTTGAACCAAAATTCTCAGATCTCAGCTAGGATTGCAGGTGTGCTTAGTTCATGCATTCATCTATATGTATGTCTGCATGCCTATTATATATTTTCCTCTCTCTTTCTCGAGAGAGAGCTAGGATATACTTTTAATAACTTGAAAGGATGGCCGGAAAACTAAGCAGAAACTAAAAACATAAATCAATTCAGTTGGTAATGTGTTCAAATTGGAGTACAAAATATTACAAATAAAAATAAATCTATGAAGCATGAAAGTGGAGCCATTAGGTACAATTTGTCCTTTGACCTTCCAGTTAACACTGGAAGCATATTGTTCATGTTCATATTGTCGAGAAGAGTTGCCTAGTGTTAGTGCCCATGAGTTTTTCACTGCTTCCGCTGTCAAAAGTGGATATCCACCATGAAACTCTGCACCAAAACAATTTATCATTACTTACAAATGTCACCGTGTGGACATTCCCGGGTGGGAGACCCCATGACTCTCTTTGCACCAGCGGGAAAAGGGGAGCATCTGCTTGCTTCTCTTGTATTGCAATGCTGATTGCAACTCTAATAACCCAGCATGTCAAACAACATAGTAGGAAATCTTAATAGATCAGCAGAAACTCCCGTGGCATTTTAACTATTGATCCAACCAGTAATGCATTTTCTAAATTCATGAGTCTTGGCATTATAATTGTCACTCTCGTAGAATGACTTTCTTGTGTGTCAACATTTTCTTGTGAATATTTTGGCAGGACCAAACGTGATTTTCACCCCTAAAGCATATTCTAAAATGTCAAATACTCCTTGCTGACATGTCAGAAAGATCTAAGGGTTCAGATGGAGCTCATGTCTTGTCCATGTTTGTCTTCTTTCCGTACACACAGCATTTATGACCAGAACCATTTGGCCATGTGAGAATGTCATTTTGTGATCTTCTCCAACGTCTTGTTTTTATGCTTTGCCTTGCTATTTTAGTGAAACTACTTTCAGTTTTTAAAACTGTTATGAAACTAAAATTGGCGGAACATTTTATATAGTTGGTAAAGAACTAAAGACTGTTCCAGGGTTGTTTTGGGCTCACAAGCCACATGAATGACTCT
Organism: Megascapheus bottae; assembly: GCF_031878675.1. Classification (NCBI taxonomy): domain Eukaryota; kingdom Metazoa; phylum Chordata; class Mammalia; order Rodentia; family Geomyidae; genus Megascapheus; species Megascapheus bottae. The sequence continues at coordinate 22,765,048 of NC_143510.1, forward strand.
GACCTTTACTTCTTTGTTTATACTCTTGAAATTGTTTTATTAACACCTATTTGTTAAAAATGATATCATTTTTTACCTACCCATAATTGTCTATAATGTTCCCTGTTAAGACTCACCTGCTCTATCAATCTTGCTTTACCCTCCACCCTGTTCGAAATAATTTCAAAAGGTCTCATTGTTCTCTTTTCATACATACATATACAGTATATACATATGTGAAACTATTCATCCTGTACATTTTCTCTCCCTCCCCCTCCATAGAGAATGTGTTTATATTCTTGTTATTCCCATTCACTCTTTATTTCTCAATTCTTTAGCAATGTTTATTCTTATGATGACTAAGTGACTGCAGCAATTCAAATACCAACTCCTCTCAGAGCAACATCCTAGAAGCCGTGGAGATCTCTTGTTTCTAAACATACATGTTTGTATATATAATTTTGTATATACATGTACATATATACATACATACAGAAATACATATATATAATTTTATATACATATGAAGAGGTATGTACGCATTGTTTCTCTATGTTTCAGTCTTTGGAAGCATTGAAGTTCATGTTGTATTAGCATGTATATCTTCAGGAGTGTGTGGGGGGGAAGGGTACAGAATTGGAACAAAAAAGGATGAAAAAGTATAGCAGTAAACACTTCACCAGATCCGGATGAAATTGAACTGCACACCTAGTGAGGGGAGGCAAACAGGATTGGTTAGAAAGAGAGCGAGGGAAGGGAAGACACTGCTCAAAATTTGAAGCGTTCTTCTCACCTGATTCATGTAATTGTAATCCATTTGTACATCACCTTTTTTCATATACTTTTATTGTAATTAATAGAAGGGTTACATGATATTTGCCAGATAGGAGGTGCATTAATTCACATACATTGATACCCTTTCACATGTCTTGATCCCCATTTCCCTCCCCCACCCCCACCCCTCATCTTGTTTTCACCCCTTTCCTATCCAATTTCAAATAACCAAATACAAATATATCCGATATATCAGTAAACAAAGTGGGATACTGTAGCAATATGAGATAACCAAGGGACAGCAAAAGAGATGAGAGATAATTTTTGTCCTTAATGTACTATGTTATGTACATCACCTTTATAATAACAATAAAGTGACTTTTTAAATTCAAAAAATGGAGTAGGGAGAGGAAAGACAATAACAAAAAAAGAAAATGAGATCAATTAGGCTCTGTCTGACTCTGTCTGTCTGTCTGTCTCTCTCTCTCTCTCTTTCTCTCTTTCTCTGTCGCTGCTTTCAACATTTCTGTTTTCACACTTCTGAAACAGATTTCAGGAAGAACCATCTTAATCTCTCTCCTCAGGAGGCTGAAGCAGGCATGTCTGGGCTTGGCTACAAAGTGATAGCCTTTCTCAGAAAAACTAAATAATAATTCTCATGTGATTGTGAGTAGCTTTAGGGCTATGTGTATAACATACTTTGACAAATTGTTAAGTACTGGATACTTTTAGACTCTATCTCCACCATCAAAAATCTGAAAGTACTTTTATCTCAGCATTTTGATAGACCTTTATGAAGAGACTTTAAGTAAATATCACAACCCCTTTGAGTAGCATGTATTTTATAATAATGTATCTTTCATTGAACTATCGAGCACACACATACATATTATATTTAAATGGATGGATTTTACAGAACTCTGACTTAATGTTTCATTCTAGCATGTTAAGAGATCATTTGTCACTTGAGGATAAGGAATAGTAGGATTAAGTTTTCTATAATATAAATATGCCAACTACACTTGGATGGGAACAACTACATATTGTACTAAAGTCACACATTAGACACACTTGTGTCACCCAGATTTCAACGGAGGGTTAGTCATCAATTCTGCTTTTTATATACCGGATAGTTTGAGTTTGAAGGTTCTCAAATACTCTTGTATTGCTAAAAGATGACAAATTACAAAAGCATGATTCTTCCAAGAATTACAACTCAAACAAACCTCAAAATTCTGAAAAATGTTTGGGACACTGATCTGGTACTTCTGAAGTTTGCTTTTACTATGTTAAACACATAAATCAGGAAAAGAAAATATTGAATGTGTATTATATATATATATATATTTCCATTCAGAAAGCATTGGAAAATGATTCAATGTGTTGAGTACAATTAATCTTCACTTAGTTTATGTGGATAAATGCCATTATTACACAGTCATGCTGGATGTGAAGGAATGTTTGATATATAAATTATGCATTTTATTTTGGTTAACATTTTTCACATTCTCTATAGGGCTTGCAACTAAACTCCTAGGAATATTATGTCAATAAAGTAATCACATAATCACAAATGTATACCATGAATGAATCCATATATTTTTAAGGAGACAAATGTATGCATACCAAGCCTATTTTCTAGACAAAATTATTCTAGAGCTAATACATTCACAGTGCTAGGAAAGTCTGTGTTTATACAGTCATGTATATGCTTCATGGACATGGTATCTCTCCATGCCAGGTGCTCAGAGGCAACTTTCTCTAAACCTGGCGATTAGCACAAGTCATATTCTAAGTGTGTTCTCTGTGCATAATTGTCATATATTTTAGGAAATTCTGTTGCTCATGAGAAATAAGAGGAACTTTATGGCTGTAAAACATAAATGGAGAATTGGGCATTGGTGACTTACGACTGTAATCCTTGGTACTCAAGAGGCTGAGAACTGAGGATCACGGAATAAGGCCAGCTTGGACAAGAAAGGGCATGAGACTCTTCTCCAATTAATTAATACTTTAGTCAAAAGCTTCAAGTGACTATTCAGCACAAGTAATAGAAGACCAGCCTTGAATATATAATATTAAAAAAGAGCCAGGCACTGGGGGCTCATGCCTATAACCCTAGATACTTAGGTGGCTGAGATCTAAGGATCATGGTTCAAAGCCAGCCAGGGCATAGAAGTCTGTAAGACTTTTATCTTCAATTAACCACCATAAAACAAGAAATAGTGCTGTGGCTTGGTGTGGTAAAGCAGTAACCTTGAGCTGAAGAGCTCAGTGGCCAGAGTTCAAGCCCCATTACTGACAAAAAAAGAAAAAAAAAAAGAAAGAAAAAAAAAAGCAAACAAAAAAAAAACACACAAAGCTCAGGAACAGTCCCCAGGGCCATTGTTCAAGCTTCAGGACTGGCACATGTGTGTGCACATGCATGTGTTTGCATACACTCGCAAATCGAATAATAATATTGTCTTCATCATTAGAATTTCAAGCCTTCATGGAAGGGAATTTGGCATGTGATATACACTTGTTCTTTAATTCTTTATTGACAACTGTGATGGCAATTTTTGAATATCAACATGATTAATAAATACCGCAATTAAAAGAATACATTTCTGTCTCAGAGTGTTTCCAAAGACAAGTAGACCATGAGAGCTCTAAAATACTGACTTGCTTCATCTATTTACCAATTCAAAATCTGAAGAAATTATTAGGAAGTGATGGAATATACTGCCTGTATCCCTGAGGATTATATCTTGCCCTTGACCCTTCCTGTTTCCGATCATGTCGAATTCCTGTTCTCAATGAGGTGAAGAAGCTCTGGTCTCACACTTTCATTCTTCAATGATTTTCTACTCACAATCAAAACACAACACCAAGTGCCCATGGATGTAAACCTCTAGAACCATGAACCATCAAAAGCCTGTCTATTCTTTTTTTTTTTTGCTTTTTTTATTGTAATTAGTAAAAGGGTTACATGATATTTGCCAGATAGAAGGTGCATTAATTCACATACATTGATACCCTTTCACATGTCTCGGTACCCGTTTCCCTCCCCCCCCACACCCCCCACCCGTCTTGGTTTTCCCCCCTTCCCTATCAAATTTCAAATATTCAAATACAAATAAATTCAATACATCAGATAACAAAGTGAGATACTATACCAATATGAGATAACCAAGGGACAGCAAAGGAGATGAGAGACAACATAGTACATTAAGGACAACAATCATTCATTATATGGCTTTTGTTTCACTATCCTGGAGGTCCTTTCAATTAGCTTCACATTATATGTCCTTATGTATCAAGATTTTGCTCTATTGCAGATCTCTGCTAGTAGAGCCCAAGGTTTCTACTGATTATGACAAATGAGGGAAACCATTGAGCCTAAGTTTCTTTGAGTCTGGCTTACTTCACTTAATATGATTTTTTCTAAGTCTTTCCATTTCCTAACAAATGGGGCGATGTCATTCTTTCTGACAGCAGCATAGAATTCCATTGTGTACAAATACCACAACTTGTTGATCCACTCATCAACTGAGGGACATCTAGGTTGGTTCCATATCTTTGCTATGGTGAATAATGCTGCAATGAACATGGTTCTGCTAGTGGGTTTAGTATGTCCTTGTTTCTGGGTGGTTGGGTAAATGCCAAGTAGTGGAATTGCTGGGTCATAGGGGAGTTCTATGTTTATCCTTTTGAGGCACTGCCACACTGCTTTCCATAGTGGTTGAACGAGTTTGCACTCCCACCAACAGTGTAGTAGTGATCCCTCCTGGCCACATCCCCTCCAGCATCTGTTGTCATTCGTTTTCCTGATCCTGGCCATTCTAGCTGGAGTGAGGTGGAATCTTAGAGTTGTTTTGATTTGCATTTCTTTTATGACCAGAGATGTTGAGCATTTCTTCATGTGTCTATAGGTGATTTTTGTTTCTTCTTCAGAGCAGACTCTCTTTAAGTCTTTGGCCCATTTTTTAATGGGATGGCTGTTACTTTGGAGGTTAGTTTTTGAGTGATTCAGTTTTTTGAGTTGTTGATATATTTTAGATATGAGGCCTTTGTCCATTGTTTGGTTGGTGAAGATCTTCTCCCACTCTGTAGGCTTCCTACTTAGTTTACTAGCTATGTCCTTTGCCATACAAAAGCTCTGCAGTTTAATGCAGTCCCACTTATCCAGCCTTTCTCTGATTTGTTGTGATTCTTGGTCCTTATTAAGAAAGTTTCGACCTGTGCCAAGGAGGCCTCCTGTATCTCCTATTCTTTCCTGTAGAGTTTTCAGTGTGTCAGCTTTTACCTCCAGGTCTTTGATCCATTTGGAGTTAATTCTAACGCAAGGTGACAAAGAAGGATCCAGCTTTAGTTTTCTGCAGGTGCTTAACCAGTTCTGCCAGCACAACTTGTTGAAGAGGCTGTCTTTCTTCCGTTCTATTTTTTTGGCTCCCTTGTCAAAGATTAGGTGACCATAGGTCTGTGGTTTAATATCTGGGTCCTTAGTTCTATTCCATTGGTCTTCAGGCCTGTTCCTGTGCCAGTACCAAGCTGTTTTGAGAATTATAGCTCTGTAATAGAGTCTAAAGTTTGGAATTGAAATTCCTCCAGCGCTGTTCTTTCTGCTAAGAAGTGTTTTTGCTATACGGGGTCTTTTATTATTCCATATGAAATTTTGGATTGCCTCTTCTATTTCTTTAAAGAATGACATTGGGATGTTGATGGGTATTGCATTGAATTTGTAGATAGCTCTTGGCAAGACTGTCATTTTCACAATGTTGATTCTTCCAATCCAGTAGCATGGGAGGTTTTTCCATTTCCTTAGTTCTGCTTTAATTTCCTTTTTTAGGGTTTTAAAGTTTTCATCAAAAAGGTCCTTTACATTCTTAGTTAAGCTAATTCCTAGGTACTTTATTTTCTTTGAGAGTATTGTGAAAGGAGTTTCTTTCCTGATTATTGCCTCGTTCCTCTCACTGTTGGCATAAAGGAAAGCAGTTGATTTTTGAGGGTTGATTTTATAGCCTGCTACACTTCCAAAGCTTTGAATCAGCTCAAGGAGCTTGGGAGTAGAGTCTATAGGATTCTTTAAATACAGAATCATGTCATCTGCAAAGAGGGATAGTTTTATTTCCCCTTCGTTGTCACCTTGCACTAGAATTAACTCCAAGTGGATCAAAGACCTGGAGGTAAAAGCTGACACACGGAAAACTTTACAGGAAGGAATAGAAGATACACTAGGCCTCCTTGGCACAGGTCGAAACTTTCTTAATAAGGACCAAGAATCACAACTAAGCCAACTCAACAGGCCTATTTCAAGCTCTGAAATAGAAATGGCAATTAGAGAACTTCCACCTAAGAAAAGCCCAGGGCCAGATGGATTCACAGCTGAATTCTATAAGGTCTTCAAAGCAGAGCTCACACCAATACTCCTCAAGCTCTTCAATGAAATTGAAAATGAAGGTTCCTTACCAAACTCATTCTATGAAGCCAGTATAACCCTCATCCCCAAACCAGACAGAGATTCATCAAAGAAAGAGAACTATAGACCTATATCTTTCATGAACATTGATGCAAAACTTCTCAACAAAATACTGGCCAACCGTCTACAACAACTCATCAAAAAAATTATACACTATGATCAAAATGGATTCATCACAGGGAGGCAAAGCTGGTTCAACTTATGCAAATCAATTAATATAATTCAACACATCAACAGGAGCAAGGACAAAAATCACATGATTGTCTAATAGACGCGGAAAAGGCATTTGACACCCCTTTATGTTAAAAGCTCTGGAGAAACTAGGAATCCATGGAACATTCCTAAATGTAATAAAGGCTGTGTATGAGAAACCTACTGCTAGTATTACACTTAATGGTGAAAATCTAAAGCCATTCCCTCTAAAATCAGGAACAAGACAAGGATGCCCACTCTCTCCACTACTCTTTAACATAGTACTAGAATTCCTAGCCAGTGCAATAAGGCAAGAAGCAAGCATAAAGGGGATCCAAGTAGGGAAGCCTGTCTATTCTTAAGTTGTTTGTCAGGTAATTTTCACAGCAACACAGAAGTAGCTACCACAACTTCCTTCAAGGAGTATACAGATATAGGAGAGATTCCAAAGTAAATGATGCAAACCAGCTTAAAAAATCACCATAGACTTAGTGGCTTAAAATTTTATTTCCTTAAGACTCTGGAAGTTAGATGTATTAAAACTAACCTGTATTCAAAACATCTTCAAAGGCAGTTCTTTTTTATGTCCCTGGGAAAGACCTTGGTTCTGTGCTTCCCCCATTTTCCAAAGGCCATGTACATTCCTTGGCTCATTTCCCCTCCTTCTCTCAAGGTTCAAGGCACCTCACCCTGACATCTGATTCATTCTCCAGATCATCTATTAATGACATCAATCCTCTTGCCACCCTAATATAGGGATCTTCAGGAACACATTTGAGCTTCCTGGGTAAACGGATCTCTCCATCTACAGATCCTGAACTCCATCACATCTTCAAACTCCTTATTGCCACGTAAATTAGCATCTTCCCAAATTGCAAGGATTCATTTTAATATATTTACCAGGGACACTATTCTTTCTACCAATCCAAAGTATACTGTCATTAAGTTTAAGAAGATAGTAAATTGGCAAACAGCAAATCAAGAAACAGCCCAATTTCAGGAATTATGCTGTATGAAGAAAATAAATGGGAAATATGAGAATGAACAAACAGATGAAAAGTATCTTCTTAAAATCAGAGATGGGTGCTGAAGATAGCAGTGCAAATCTGTAATCCTAGTTAGTCAAAAGGTAGAGCCTTTAAGATAAGAATTTAGGATTCCAATAATGAAAAGAGTATTCTAGGTGTCAGTATTAAGGATAAGAAAGTGAAAAGACCTATCCAGAATTGTTAAACAAAAAAAAAAATATTGGGTGTGGTACTGGGAGTTCGGCCTAGTGGTAGAGTGCTTGCCTAGCAAGCATAAGACTGGGGTTTGGTTCTTCGGTACCATTTATGTAGAAAAAAATCTGGAAATGGTGATGTGGCTCAAGTGGTAGAGCTTTTGCCTTGAGAAAGCCCAAGGACAGTGCATAGGCCCTGAGTTCAAGCCCCAGGACTGGCAAAAAATATATCTTGGGTGTTTGGGAAGTGGTAGGGGCACACAGTGATCATTTTAAGGCTTACAGAAAGAGTGGCCAGAGCAATGGAGAGAGGCAAGGATGTGCCCAGACAAAATACATTTTGGAGATTCATGGTTGGAAACTTCCACTGCACAAACTTAGAAGAGTTTGCAAAGGAGAAAAATTAAGCCGTGAA